>NC_091223.1:6491399-6548899 GCF_040958095.1 Procambarus clarkii
TGGGTAGCAGTCTTTCCTGTAGACATATATTATTGAATATGACCGAAAAAGTAAGATTAATAATTCTAACACGAATTTTCTCTATCTTTCTTATGTTTCTTTTCACTGTTGATGGTAATTCAAAGATCAATTCTCCAAAATTCATTTTTATTTCTAGTCTGACGCGACACTTGAGCGCGTTTCGTAAAACTTATTACATTTTCAAAGACTTTAGTTTACAAACACGCAACTGAAACTGAATAGAGCTTACATATCTTCGAGGTTTATATCTACATTTGGGTGAGGTGGATGGGGTGAAAAACGAACTTTCAACAATGGGTATTCAATGGGTATTAAATTCCAACACAAGACAGAACACGAAACAATGGGTATTTAATGGGTATTAAATTCAAACACAAAACAGAACACGAAACAATGGGTATTGAATGGAAGTAATTGTAGAAAGCCTATTGGCCCATATTTCTTGATGCTTCTATATTGGAGCGGAGTCATGAAGTGGGTAGAATATAGTTGTGCATTAATTGGCTGTTGATTGCTGGTGTTGACTTCTTGATGTATAGTGCCTCGCAGACGTCAACCCGCCTGCTATCGCTGTATCTATCGATGATTTCTGTGTTGTTTGCTAAGATTTCTCTGGTGATGGTTTGTTTGTGGGAAGAGATTATATGTTCCTTAATGGAACCCTGTTGCTTATGCATCGTTAAACGCCTGGAAAGAGATGTTGTTGTCTTGCCTATATCAAGATGAGATGTTGTTTTCTTTAGCAGTCTCCATGGTGTAGTGGTAAGACACTCGCCTGGCGTTCCGCGAGCGCTATGTCATGGGTTCGTATCCTGGCCGGGGAGGATTTACTGGGCGCAATTTCTTAACTGTAGCCTCTGTTTAACGCAACAGTAAAATGTGTACTTGGATGAAAAAACGATTCTTCGCGGCAGGGGATCGTATTCCAGGGACTATAGGATTAAGGACTTGCCCGAAACGCTACACGTACTAGTGGCTGTACAAGAATGTAACAACTTTTGTATATATCTCAAAAAAAAAATATACTGGGTATAAAAATACTACAGACCAGGAATGCTGATATTCCTGGACCTTGAAAAAGCCTTTGAACTGGCTAGCGCCCCAGCTATTCTCTGCTGCCTCATTGACAAAGAGGTCAGAGGCAACCTGCTGTCCTGGACCAAAAACTGTCTCATAAACAGAGAAGCAAGAGTAAAACTTCATGGCACAGTCTCTGAGTACAAAAGACATGAAAATGGTACACCGCAAGGAGGTATTCTCAGCCCTCTTCTCTTCAACTGTTTAATGGAAAGAATAATGAGGTTGAAACTCCCACATCACTGCAGGCTGCTAAACTACGCGGACGACTTTGTCATCATCATAAAAGGAAGGGATGCGGCGCGCCTTGCACCCAAATGCTTAGACTGCATCAGTAAAGAGGCAAAACAGATTGGGATCAAACTCAACCCCTCAAAGTCAAAGGCCATGCCCATAAAAATAGCGAAGCCCAACATCCAACTCACAGTACAGGGTCAACCAATAGAATGGGTCGACACCTATCAGTATCTAGGAATCATCCTGGACACACACATGAATTTTAATGCTGAGGTCACTTACTTGAGAGAGCGAACTGCGGCCCGGACGGCAATCCTCAGGTCGCTAACCTCCCTTTCTGGAGGAGCCAATCTGCAAGTCCTTCGCACATACTATGTACAGGCAGTCAGATCAGTGATCGATTATGCCGCACCTGCACTCACAAATCTATCACACCAACAGTGGAAAAAGCTTGAAGTTGCCCAAAACAATGCTATGAGAGCTGCACTGGGAGCCCCCATGTGGACCAGGCTTGAAATTCTTAGACTGGAGACGGGTTTGCCCTTTCTACAAGAAAGAATATCACAAAGGACAGCTACAACTACAGTAAGATAATTATTTCTTCTGATCCAATCCCAGTACGGCAGGGCTTGGTGGTTGGACTAGGCCAAAACAATGGAAACTCTTGGGTTGCAAGAGCAGGAAAAGTCCTAAACAGACTACATTTAAAAAACATGATTCTTAATAGAGAGGGTGATCATCCACACCCAAATTACACTCCTTCCGCGCCGTGGGAAGAGCCTACTTTCAAAATAGTAATAGAAAGTCTCCCAATGAAAAAGGCTGCCTATGATCCGACAATCCTAAGGCGCATAATAGAAGAGCAAATGTATAGCATAGCAGTAACAGGAGCCACCCACATCTTCACAGACGGATCGGTGGACACAGAAAATGAGAGTGCTGGCGCTGCTCTTTGCACGACCAGCGTTCAGGCATATTGGAGACTGGGAGGACTAGTATCATCAACCCAAACTGAGCTGTTTGCCATACAACAGGCATTCGCATATGTGATTGCACAAAACACTCAAAATGCAATCATACACACAGACTCAAAAGCTGCACTTCAAATACTAGGACAAAAACAGTGGAAAGATAATGTGGAAATAATTACCACCATTTTGTATCTTGGAGCAGTCGCTAAAGGCAAAGGACTCAACATAACTTTAAACTGGATCCCATCCCATATTGGAATCCCATTAAATGAAAAAGCTGATGAAATTGCTAAATTGGCAACTCGTCATCCAGTGATACATAAATCAATTCAACCCAGCCTAGAGAACATAAAAAACATCATCACCAAAAAACTCTCACATCTCAACAAAGCCTACCTGCACCAGAGAATAGCTGAAGGTTCGCCATCTGCAACATGGTATCTTCAGGCAACCAAATTAGAAAGGTTAAATATCCCAAAAGGAATCCACAGGGAAATAGCAGTTAGGCTATATAGACTACGTCTAGGTTACAGATGCAACAGGGAGATTGGTGAACCCCGACAGAGAGAGTGCATCTTCTGCCAAACTGTCACAGAAAAGCCATTACTTCACTATCTTTTGGAATGTGAAGCAACCAATGACCTTAGAGGAGCTTTAAGAGTTCCTGAATCATGCAGTGGCCACCCTGAAGCCATCAACACAGCCACTCTCCTGGTCAACAAAGGTGTCCAGCAGCTGGACACCCTCATAAAGACTGTGAAGCAGTATCCTCCCCCACGATAACAGCTTGATGGTTAAATGTAACCTCAGAATACTGAGAAAAAATAAAAAATTGTACCACTTACGGGCTATTCATGCCCGTGCCACCTCTTGGGTGGCTTAATCTTTATCAATCATCAATCAATCGTAAGCTCTATTCAGTTTCAGTTGTGTGTTTGTAAACTAAAGTCTTTGAAAATGTAATAAGTTTTACGAAACGCGCTCAAGTGTCGCATCAGACTAGAAATAAAAATGAATTTTGGAGAATTGATCTTTGAATTACCATCAACAGTGAAAATTCTTTAGGAATGTGCCTAAATGCCAACAGCGACTGCCCAGACAGGTACAAGAGGAGTGTTGTTAACGCATATGTCGACCGTGCTCTCAGCCACAGCTCAGAATGGAAGAAGTCGACGAAGAACTCTGTAGGGTAAGGCAGGTCCTTGTCAATAACGGCTTCTCCAATGGTTTCGTCGAAGACATCATAAGAAGTAAAGTGAAAAGCCATGCAACCTCTGAAGAGACAACTAACACAACACCTATACCCCCTATTAGACTATTTTACAGGAACTTCTTTTCCACAGCTCATAAAACGGAGGAAAGGGTCCTGAAAGATATTGTTAATAGAAACGTTATCCCTACAGACAAAAATCAGAGGATACAACTGACGATTTACTATAAAACCAGAAAAACGGCCAGCCTACTCATGAGAAACTCTCCAGACACAAAACAGAACGCTTTAAAAGAGACTAACGTCGTCTATGCCTTCAAATGCCCTCTTGGGGACTGTAAGCTCCAAAAAACACAGTATATAGGCAAGACAACAACATCTCTTTCTAGGCGTTTAACGATGCATAAGCAACAGGGCTCCATTAAGGAACATATAATCTCTTCCCACAACCAAACCATCGCCAGAGAAATCCTAGTAAACAACACAGAAATCATCGATAGATACAGCGATAGCAGGCGGCTTGACGTTTGCGAGGCACTATACATCAAGAAGTCAACACCAGCAATCAACAGCCAATTATTGCACAACTATATTCTACCCACCTCAAGACTCCGCTCCAATATAGAAGCATCAAGAAATATGGACCAATAGACTTTCTACAAACACTTCTATTCAATATCCATTGTTTCGTGTTCTGTCTTGTGTTGATGAAATTAATACCCTATTAATACCACTTCTTGTTCTGTCTTGTGTTGATGAAATTAATACCCTATTAATACCCTATTGTTCTGTCTTGTGTTAATGCCACATCACCCCTTCCACCTCACTCAAATGTAGATATAAAATCGGAGATGCGTAAGTTCTATTCAGTTGTGTATTTGTGAACTAAAGTCTTTGAAAATGTAATAAGTTTTACGAAACGCGCTCGTGTCGCGTCAGACTAGAAATAAAAATGAATTTTGGAGAATTGATTTTTTATTTACCTCCAACAGTGAAAAGAAATGTACGAAAGATTGAGAAAATTCGTGTTAGAATTATTAATCTTACTTTTTCGGTCATATTTAATAATATATGTCTACAGGAAAGACTGCTACCAAAATATACTAATATATATATATATATATATATATATATATATATATATATATATATATATATATATATATATATATATATATATATATATATATATATATATATATATATATATATATATGTCGTACCTAATAGCCAGAACGCACTTCTCAGCCTACTATTCAAGGCCTGATTTGCCTAATAAGCCAAGTTTTCATGAATTAATGTTTTTTCGTCTACCTAACCTACCTAACCTAACCTAACCTAGCTTTTTTTGGCTACCTAACCTAACTTTACCTATAAATATAGGTTAGGTTAGGTTAGGTAGGGTTGGTTAGGTTCGGTCATATATCTACGTTAATTTTAACTCCAATAAAAAAAAATTGACCTCATACATAGAGAAAAGGGTTGCTTTATCATTTCATAAGAAAAAAATTATAGTAAATATATTAATTCAGGAAAACTTGACTTATTAGGCAAATCGGGCCTTGAATAGTAGGCTGAGAAGTGAGTTCTGGCTACTAGGTACGACATATATATATATATATATATATATATATATATATATATATATATATATATATATATATATATATATATATATATATATAATGTCTTTTCATGAATAGGTTGGCTGTTTTTTTTGTTTTATAGTAAATCGTCAATTGCATCTTCTGATTTTTGTCTGTAGGGATAACGTTCCTATTAACAATATCTTTCGTGACCCTTTCCTCCGTTTTATGAGCTGTGGAAAAGAAGCTCCTGTAAAATAGTCTAATAGGGGGTACAGGTGTTGGGTTAGTTGACTTTTCAGAGGTTGCATAGCGTTTTACCTTCCCTTTTATGATGTCTTCAACGATTTCATTGGAGAAGCCGTTGTTGACTAACCTAATCTATAAAGATAGGTTAGGTTAGGTAGGGTTGGTTAGGTTCGGTCATATATCTACGTTAATTTTAACTCCAATAAAATAAAATTGACCTCATACATAATGAAAAGGGTAGCTTTATCATTTCATAAGAAAAAAATTAGAGAAAATATATTAATTCAGGAAAACTTGGCTTATTAGGCAAATCGGGGCTTGCATAGTAGGCTGAGAAATGCGTTCTGGCTACTAGGTACAACATATATATATATATATATATATATATATATATATATATATATATATATATATATATATATATATATATATATATATATATATATATATATATATATATGTATATATATATATATATAAATCGGGCCTTGCATAGTAGGCTGAGAATTGCGTTCTGGCTACTAGGTACGACATATAAAATACCAGCGGGCCTACAGCACCGTTGAGAAGGAGGCATTGGCGTTAGTTACGGCCCTGAAGCACTTTGATGTGTACGTGGGAGGAGGGGCGAGACCTGTCCTGGTATTCACAGACCACAACCCTCTCACATTTTTATACAAGATGAAGAATTCCAACCAGCGTCTAATGAGGTGGGCGTTGTTACTGCAAGAATACCGGCTGGAAATCAAACACATCAAGGGGAAGGACAACGTAGTTGCGGATGCCCTATCCCGTATGCACTAACCAGACATGACTCTTATTTTAAGGGGAGGGGTATGTGACGGAGTTCCCCCCCTTTTTATTCTCCCACGCCTGCAGTAAGAGTCATGTCTACTTTTCCCAAGCGTTCTCTACGTTGCAGGCTACAATTTGATATATGGAAGAGAGTGGAGTGTTCTCGGAGAGCCGAGGAATTTGTGAAATATTAATATTTTGGCCTGTGGTATAGGCCCTTTAGGGAGCCAAGATGGCGCTTGCCTCCCTGATTTCCCGCCAAAACCGTGTGACGTCAGTGGCACCGGATTGGTCACCGACAGCAATGTGGCACCGGGAGCCAATGAAAACCTCCCGTGGCGAAAGTGACATCACGAAGGAAGGGGGTCCGGCCAGCGCGCCGAGCTGGCGCCATCAGACACGACACGTCAAAGAGGTCGGACGTGCGACGATTGGTCCTGTCAGTTTGACAGTTGTTTCCCGCTCCCGTGGATTTACGCGTCACCTGAGGTCTGCCAGTACTCTGTGAGGTCTTCCCTAGTTCATGTGTTGAACCAGAGAGGGAATCGACGGTTATTTGAGCAACAAGTGCTCCAGTCAGATACTGTGCAAGAAGCAGTGAAGCCGTGCAGTGACGTATGTGACGTCTGTGGCAGTTCACCAGTTCGTGACAGCGTAGTGGCTGACAGAGCCACTGGGTAGCTGAGGAAGGAGAGGACTATTTGGGAATCCGGACGACTGTAGCTGAGACGTAGGCGACAGCCGTGCTGGGAGAAGACGACGGCCAGGAGACCGACTCCAACCCTTCAAGAAGTCAAGAAGGAGGACGGACCTGCAGAGAAGAGGGCACGGAGACGACGCGCTAAACGGTGGGACGACGAGAGGCTCTGGTAGGACACGACGACGTGTCGTGTGGGAGCGTTCCCGACACGAGGACCAGGAGCTACATCTCGACTCTCATCGGAGGATAGGTTGAAGTAGGTGTTTCTAGTTCCCTCCCCATTTCCCTTTAGTTAACTATATTATCTAGCCTGAGGATTTTATATGTCGTGAGCAAGTCTCACCAATGTCACAGTGAGGCACCAGTTTGCCGTGTAGTACTATCAAGAGTACTTGTAATACTTATGTTGATTATTGGTGTGTACAGGCACCAGGAACAAGTGATAAATTTACTGTGTTGTGTATATCTTTCTAGAGATTTTGATGTGAACATATAGTGATAAATTATATATAATATTATGCTAGTATTTGGAAGTTAGGCTATGTGCCCAGAAACTATTTATTTTACCATTTACTGATGTCTGATCTATATGCATTATTATGTCTGTGTTCGTGCAGTGATTAATCATTTGTGAGTACAGTGAATTATTGCGTTATCGCCCACGAGAGAAAGTACTGAAAACGCCAGTGTTAATATTTTATAATATGTCATTGAATGAAGGGCAGTGAAAGCCATTACATTGAGTCATTATAGCATTGATTGTAGAAAAGACTGTTTGAACCTGAGTACAGTGTAACTAAGTAATACGGTTTATTTGTGCCAATATCGAGTGTGCGAGTTTCTAGTAATATTGGAGAATTTAAAGAAACAGCGCGCGTGAATCTAGAAAACAAGCAAAGCTTTCGCACAGAGAGGCCAGGCGATCAGCTGTTCTTGACACTTGATGAGGAGGGGAGGTGTTGCCACTTAGTGATCGCATACTATTCGTGGGAATTACCGGCCGCTGCCAGGATCAGTTGATTTATTTACTATTGTTTGGCCTTGTGACATCTTTCATACATTTTAAGTAAAATACAAAATCACCTTTGTGTTTTTATCATTCCCTCCATTGATCTTGTGGCTATATTATACTGAAAGCATAGAGTGATAACAACAAGTACCTGCCTGATTCCTGATCTATTGAGTGTGACCTTGCCAAAGCTACCACTAATTCCACCAGTCCACTGATGGTGTTACTGGCCACCTAAAACACCAGTTGGTGACCTTGTGGTTAACCATAGAGCCCTATTGTTGGGGAGGGCACATGACAGTCAAGTGAACGAGTCGTGTTCCCACTCTTTCTTAATCAGAGGCCGTTGAGATTGATTGGGAGACTCTCCTGGCGTGCAGTGGCGCCGTGAGGATCGAGTGAAGACCCGCAGGGCTACGGTGAGCGACCTCGAGCATAACTATTGCTCACCCCAGAGTAAGGGTAGAGTGAGTGAAACCCCAACATTGGCGACCTCGCCAGGATATCGATCGAAGTGAAGGTTGCAGTGGTGGTACTTGGCAGTGGTGTTAGAGATCAGGTGCAGGTTATCACTCGTAGCACAAGATGGAGGATGATAAAGTGACGAGGTTTATTGACTCTAGAGATGAACAGGTGCTGGAAGAGTGCACCAAGGCACAGTTACAGGCTATAGCGGATCATTTTGGAATAAAGCTGAAATCTGCCAGAGTTGGTGAAAGAAGACTAGAAATAATGGCTCAGCTCAGGGCTCGAGACGAAGCTTTGGGGGAGGAACGGCCCCAAACACCTGCCAGTGTGGGTGACCACCTAAGTATTGGTGGAAGCAGCAGGGGATCCAGCGGCAGCAGGCACAGCATTAAGCTGGAAATAATGAAGCTGCAGCTGGAAGCACAGCAGCGCAGAGAAGAGCGAGAAGCGCAGTTGAGGAGAGAAGAAGCACAGCAGCGCAAAGAAGAGCGAGAGGCACAGCAGCGCAGAGAAGAGCGAGAAGCGCAGTTGAGGAGAGAAGAAGCACAGCAGCGCAAAGAAGAGCGAGAGGCACAACAGCGCAAAGAAGAGCGAGAAGCAGAAGCACAGATGAAGCGTGAAGAGCGAGAAGCACAGCTGCAGCGTGAGGAGTGAGAAGCACAGCTGCAGCGTGAGGATCGAGAAGCACAGCAGCGCAGAGAAGAGCGAGAAGTTGGGCTGAGACAACTGGAAATAGAAGCCAACAGGGAGTTGGAGCTGAAGCGAGCTGAACTGGGACTAGGTGCACCTGCTCCGCCGCCACAGGAAGACCGACGAGTGAGGGAACGAGACCTGCCGGTCTTTGTGCCTAGTGAAGCCGAAAGTTTCTTCGATCACTTTGAGAGAGTTGCTGCTCTGAAGAGGTGGCCGAGGGCGGAGTGGGCGGAGTTAGTGCAAGGGAGGCTCACAGGTGAAGCTCGCGAAGCCTTCACTAGGCTCGACTTCCAAGAATGCACCAACTACGATGCGGTAAAACGAGCTGTGCTCCGTTCCTTCAAGCTCACACCGGAGTGTTACCGGAAGAGGTTTAGAGAATGTACCCGGTCACCAGGAAAATCGTATGCGGAGACGGCGAGGAACATGGAAAGAAAGTTCCTTAAGTGGCTGGACTCTGAAGAAGCGGGGTCGGCCGAAGAGGTCAAGGAACTAATGGTCATGGAAAAGTTTATGTCCGTGCTCCCTCCTGAAATCAGGATGAGGGTAAAGGAGGCGGACATAAAGGACCTGAGGGCCGCAGCCGACCGAGCCGACATGTTAGAAGAAGCCCTACGCCCACGCCGAGAGGGACAGCACCGACCACCCGTATACGTCGGAAACGATAGGAATTATAGAAGGACGGATGGATGGAGGACAGGAGCGAGTTCTCCCAAGTCCCACCTCTCAAGTTGGAACACCCGAGGATCAAAAGGTGCTGTAGAACCGATCAAGAAGAACCAAGCGGAGAGCTCGGGAGCTGTTGCTGCGACCAAGGAGTCAACAAGCGGTGCGGGAAAGACCCAGGGTGCGACGGCCTCTGGAGGCAGTGCTAAGGCGAGCGGTGGCGGATGGTCTCTGCCAAGGGTCCGCTGCTACAACTGCGGAATAGTCGGACACGTCGCGCGAGAATGCAGACGCCCTAAGCAGCGGGGACACGTTGCTTTAGTGATGTTCGAGGACCAGAGGGCCGAGAGAGTGCGGGATGAACCCGTGCTGGATGGGGAGAAGAAAGTTCACCCATTCGTGTGCCAAGGAACCGTGAGGATGGGGGACGCAGACCCCATCCCAGTGAAGATGCTAAGAGACACCGGGGCTGATTTTACCCTGGTAAGTGAAACCCTGTTCCCCGAGGGTTACAAGAATACCAGTGTGGGGGTGGCAAGTGTGACCACTGTGGGAGGCCCAGTGAGGATGCCCCTACACCAGGTAACTTTAAATTCCGACTATGGCTGCCAGACCCTAGTGGTGGGAGTCTGTACATCAATGCCCAAGATGTCATCTTCATCTTGGGGAATGACGCGTGTGGAGGGTATGTCCTTCCGAATCTTGTGAAAGGCGAAGAGTGCCTAGAACAATACAAGGAGACAGGCGGAGTGTTGAACGCCTGTGGGGGCGAGAAGGGAATCGCACCGGTGGCGTTCCCAGTTTGTGCTGTGATGCCAAGACAACGCGAAGAACAAGGAGGTTGTGGATCTGATGGGGCTGAGGAGACGACTGACAGTCTGGGAATAGATCACCTCTTCGTAGAACCCGGAGAACGAGCGGAGGGCGAAGACAGCCCAAGTGGTGAGTTGCAGGTGACCCTCACCAGTTCTCTAGGGGTAGACCGCGCTCGTCTTGAACAGTTGCAGCAGGAGGAGTTCCCCGATTTGATTAGTGAGGCCCAAGGAGGACGTGTTGGCCCTGAGAAGGCTACTCATTTTTACCTTCAAGACGGCATGCTGATGAGGCAGTGGAGACCTGTGAGGGTGGAGGCCGGTGAAGAGTCCCTAAGCACGAGGCACCAGGTAGTGTTGCCGGCCCAGTGCAGAGCGGCCGTGTTGGACCTATCGCACTCCGTGGACTCTGCAGGTCACCTGGGAGTGACTAAGACGCTGCGAAGGATCAGGGATTACTTTTACTGGCCAGGTATGGACGCCGAGGTGAGGCGCTATTGTAAGGCGTGCTTACCATGCCAGAGGGCAGGGAAGAGCCAATCCGCGATACCGAAGGCCCCATTGATCCCTGTTCCAGCGTTTGGGCCTGCTTTCGAGCGTCTGCTAGTTGACGGGGTGGGTCCTTTGCCAAGGACGAAGAAAGGGAACACCTACCTAATGACGATAATGTGCACGTCCACCAGGTTTCCGGAAGCCGTCCCGATGCGACGTTTGACGTCGAGAGGAGTAGCCGGCCAACTACAACGATTTTTCTCTTGGGTGGGGATGCCCAAAGAGATCCAGACAGACTGCGCAAGCATATTTCAGTCGAAGTGGTTCCGACAGACGGTGGCAGGATGGGGAGTGACTCAGATTCGATCGTCGCCCTACCGACCGCAGTCGCAGGGGGCGATCGAAAGATTCCACTCCACATTGAAGACCGTGCTGAGAGTGTTCTGCGCAGAACAGGGGGCTGAGTGGGATGAGGCTGTATACCCCGCGTTATTTGCCATACGTAACGCGGTGGTAGAATCACTAGGATTCTCACCATTCCAGCTAGTGTATGGACACGAGGTGAGAAGTCCCCTGTCCATGCTGAGGGAACAATGGACACCGGCAGCGACCGTGGGAACGGTGAACGAATATGTCCAGAAGTTTAAAGAACGTCTCACTCTAGCGAAGGAACTGGCTGGGAAACACCTGAAGGAGGGCAGCGTAAGATGTCGGAGTGGTACGACAGGAGAGCTACGCAGAGGGATTTCCAGGTCGGGTCCCAAGTAATGGTTTTGCTGCCAGGTAAAGGAAGGGTGACCGAGTCGCGGTTCGAGGGACCATACCAAGTGCTGCGACGGTTGGGTCCTGTGTCATACGAAATTGGGAAGCCGGACAGACCCCGAAAGAAACAGGTGTGTCACGTGGACCGCCTGAAGCCCTTCTTCACTGTGGAAGGAGGAGCCGCCAAGCAGGAAGGAACGATGACCCGAGAACCCCAGCAGAAGACAGTTCTGTGCGTACAGGTGGACCAAGAACTCCCAGAGGAGGAAGGAAAGTGGTCCAGGGCGGATGGCACCCGTCTCACCAACACTGAGAGTCTGGCAAACATCAAGGACAAGCTGTTACATCTGGAAGGGCAACAGAGAGCGGACCTGACGGACCTACTGAGAAAGAATGCCTCCCTCTTCACCGACGTGCCCCGACGACACAGGAGTGTGACGCACAAGGTGGAGGTGAGGGACGCCAGGCCCGTCAAACAGAGCGCGTACAGGGTGAGCCCAGAGAAGCGAGAGCTGATGAGACAGGAGGTGGAGTACCTCCTTGAGAACGACCTTGCGGAGCCCAGTAAAAGTGAGTGGAGTTCCCCATGCTTGTTGGTGAGGAAAAGCGACGGAACATACCGCTTTTGTACAGATTACAGGAGGGTGAACTCCATCACAGTGGCAGATTCTCACCCCATGCCAAGAGTGAGTGATTGCATTGACCAGGTGGGCAGTGCACGGTACGTATCCAAGGTCGATCTTCTCAAGGGGTACTACCAGATCTCCCTGACTCCTGAGGCCAGGAAAATATCAGCTTTCGCGACTCCCGACGGGCTGTACCAGTACAAGGTGTTGCCCTTCGGTATGAAAAACAGCGGCAGCTGCTTCCAGCGAATGATGAACGAGCTGTTAAGGGGTGCAGCAGGATGCACGGTTTACATCGATGACATCGTCGTGTACGCCGACGATTGGAAGACGCATCTGGAGAGACTTGGGGAATTATTCAGAAGGTTAGAGGAGGCTAACCTGACAATAAATTTGGCCAAAAGTGAGTTCGGGAGCGCTCACTTAGGGTACCTCGGTTTTATCATCGGCCAAGGTGAAGTCACTCCTGTGGATAACAAAGTAGCAGCCATAAAAGAATACCCCGTGCCCAAGACGCGCAAGGAGTTGCTCAGGTACCTCGGAATGATAGGGTACTATCGTGGGTTCTGCCGGAATTTCTCCACGGTAGCGCATCCCCTAACCGAGCTACTCTCCAAGAATGTAAGATGGAGATGGGGAGAGGCCTGCCAAGAGTCTTTTGAAAAGACCAAGAAATTGTTGACGGAGGCCCCAGTATTGATATCTCCAGATTTTTCAGCCGGTTTTATCCTGTACGTGGACGCCAGCGACGTTGGAATAGGGGCCATGTTGGCTCAAGAACGGAATGAAGTACATAGGCCAGTAGCGTTCTACTCGAAGAAGTTCGTAAAATACCAGCGGGCCTACAGCACCGTTGAGAAGGAGGCATTGGCGTTAGTTATGGCCCTGAAGCACTTTGATGTGTACGTGGGAGGAGGGGCGAGACCTGTCCTGGTATTCACAGACCACAACCCTCTCACATTTTTATACAAGATGAAGAATTCCAACCAGCGTCTAACGAAGTGGGCGTTGTTACTGCAAGAATACCGGCTGGAAATCAAACACATCAAGGGGAAGGACAACGTAGTTGCGGATGCCCTATCCCGTATGCACTAACCAGACATGACTCTTATTTTAAGGGGAGGGGTATGTGACGGAGTTCCCCCCCCCCTTTTTAATCTCCCACGCCTGCAGTAAGAGTCATGTCTACTTTTCCCAAGCGTTCTCTACGTTGCAGGCTGCAATTTGATATATGGGAGAGAGTGGAGTGTTCTCGGAGAGCCGAGGAATTTGTGAAATAGTAATATTTTGGCCTGTGGTATAGGCCCTTTAGGGAGCCAAGATGGCGCTTGCCTCCCTGATTTCCCGCCAAAACCGTGTGACGTCAGTGGCACCGGATTGGTCACCGACAGCAATGTGGCACCGGGAGCCAATGAAAACCTCCAGTGGCGAAAGTGACGTCACGAAGGAAGGGGGTCTTCCTTCGAAGAGCCAGAAGCCTTCCAGCAACTGGCATAACAGGTACGCCTTAACCCGCTCTACCACCTGCTCGGGTTAAGGTGTACCTGTTATGCCAGTTGCTGGAAGGATTCTGTGCTGGCTAGGGTTCGAGTCTCCTGGTGGGAAAGTGTTCTAAAGTTGTATGTATATATATATATATATATATATATATATATATATATATATATATATATATATATATATATATATATATATATATATATATATATATATATATATATATATATATATGTCGTACCTAGTAGCCAGAACTCACTTCTCAGCCTACTATTCAAGGCCCGATTTGCCTAATAAGCCAAGTTTTCCTGAATTAATATATTTACTATAATTTTTTTCTTATGAAATGATAAAGCAACCCTTTTCTCTATGTATGAGGTCAATTTTTTTTTATTAGAGTTAAAATTAACGTAGATATATGACCGAACCTAACCAACCCTACCTAACCTAACCTAACCTATATTTATAGGTAAGGTTAGGTTAGGTAGCCAAAAAAAGCTAGGTTAGGTTAGGTTAGGTAGGTTAGGTAGACGAAAAAACATTAATTCATGAAAACTTGGCTTATTAGGCAAATCGGGCCTTGAATAGTAGGCTGAGAAGTGCGTTCTGGCTATTAGGTACGACATATATATATATATATATATATATATATATATATATATATATATATATATATATATATATATATATATATATATATATATATATATATATATATGGATGGTAATCTTGGGCATAGCATTTTATCAAATCACCTCGTTCTTTGGGGCACACGTGAGGAACACAAATGCGAACAAGCCTGAATGGTCCCCAGGACTATATGCGACTGAAAACTCACACCCCAGAAGTGACGCGAACCCATACTGCCAGGAGCAACACAACTGGTATCTACAGGATGCCTTAATTCGCTTGACCATCAAGACCGGACAATCGTGATGGTCAAGCGGATTAAGGCGTCGTGTAGATACCAGTTGCGTTGCTCCTGGCAGTATGGGTTCGAGTCACTTCTGGGGTGTGAGTTTTCAGTCGCATATTTTCCTGGGGACCTCCCCAGGCTGACATACTTTCTAAGATGTTCGCCATCTTTCAACAATATTTAAATAGAAGAGTACGATAGCTTGTTGAAATCAACACTAGAAAAATCCCTCAATCTTTCCCTCAGCGACTCACAGTAGAAACAGGCCTCCCTTCCTGTCAGGCTCGGGGGCCTTGGCATGCGCACAGCAACACAAATTGCTGTACTAGCGTTCCTGTCCTCTTCAGTGGGGTCTGACAACTTGGTGAAGGAAATCCTACCTGAGCACCTAGTTCAACGGGCAGGGGTACATGATCCCAGCTTCACAGACTGCACAACCAAATGGGTCTCTCTCGCAGGACCAGCACCCCAACCACTGCCTTTGGAAGCCCATAAGCAATCCAGCTGGGATCGCCCCATTGCCGACCAAGAAGCTGCGACTTTGCTAGAAGCTGCGGCAACACCACATGACACTGCCCGACTTAGAGCTGTAGCAGCTCCCCATGCAGGTGATTTCCTATTAGCAATCCCAATGTCAGCAACCGGCACCCGTCTCAAACCGCAGGCCCTCTGAATTGCCGTGGCTCTCCGCCTCGCTGCCCCAATCCACACTGAATACAGGTGTATTTGCGGCGAGGCAGACAGGTACGGACGGCACGGCCTTCTCTGCCAAAGGACAGGAGGATGGCATGCAAGACACGGCGAGATTAATGACATTATTAAGAGAAGCCTTACCACAGCCGGTTGTCCAGCAGAGAGAGAGGCCCGTTACCAAATGTCCCGCAACTCTGATGAGCCTGTCGGTCGCTCAGATGGAATCATTGTGAACCCCTGGAAGAATGGTAGACAGTTGGTGTGGGACTACACTTGCGTTTCAACTTTAGCCAATACCTATGTTGACTTCAGTGCTACACAAGCAGGAGGAGTTACCAATCACCGGGAAGCGGCCAAGTCATGTAAATACAGAGACCTTGAGCACCACTACAATTTTGTCCCCATTGCCTCAGAGACACTTGGTGCCTGGGGTAAAAGTGCTGCTAGCTTTTTGAAGGAGTTGGGGTTTAAGCTAATCGAAACAACTAGAGACCCTAGAGCTGCCAGTTTTCTTTTTCAGCGCCTTAGTGTGGCAATCCAGAGAGGAAACGCTCACTGCGTCCATGGTTCCTGCCCGCCATCTGAGGAGCTGGAGGAGCTATTCAACTTGTGACAAGCAGCCTTGTACCCTGCATGTAATCAATATTGTAACTCTTTTTGTGTAATGACATTTTCAAATAAAGTTAGATAAATATACACACATACGAAAAGAATAGGGGTGGTAGGAGAAGAAAATATCAAAGTGTTCAGTGAGGATCCACAAGGTCTTCTCTGAGTACTCTTTATTTTCTTCTCCGAGGCCATGGGATATATATATATAACTGAAAACTCACACCCCAGAAGTGACTCAAACCCATACTGCCAGGAGCATCGCAACTGGTATGTACAGGGACGCCTTAATCCGCTTGACCATCACGACCGGACATAAGGAAGTGATAGCCAAAGCTATTTGAACCACTTCCCCGCCGGCACTCGGATGGTAATCTTGGGCATAGCATTTAATCAAATCACCTCATTCTTTGAGGCACACGTGAGGAACACAAATACAAACAAGCCTGAATGGTCCCCAGGACTATATACAACTGAAAACTCACACCCCAGAAGTGACTCGAACCCATACTGCCAGGAGCAACGCAACTGGTATGTACAGGGACGCCTTAATCCGCTTGACCATCACGACCGGACATAAGGAAGTGATAGCCGAAGCTATTTGAACCACTTCCTCGCCGCCACTCAGCGGGGAAGTGTAGGAAGTGTATGTACATTGTTGTATATAGTCCTGGGGACCATTCAGGCTTGTTTGCATTTGTGTTCCTCACGTGTGCCCCAAAGAATGAGGTGATTTGATAAAATGCTATGCCCAAGATTACCATCCGAGTGCCGGCGGGGAAGTGGTTCAAATAGCTTCGGCTATCACTTCCTTACGTCCGGTAGTGATGGTCAAGCGGATTAAGGCGTCCCTGTACATACCAGTTGCGTATATATATGTTTGCATATATATATATATATATATATATATATATATATATATATATATATATATATATATATATATATATATATATATATATATATGTCGTACCTAGTAGCCAGAACTCACTTCTCAGCCTACTATGCAAAGCCCGATTTGCCTAATAAGCTAAGTTTTCATGAATTAATTGTTTTTCGACTATCTAACCTACCTAACCTAACCTAACCTAACTTTTTCGGCTACCTAACCCAACCTAACCTATAAAGATAGGTTAGGTTAGGTTAGGTAGGGTTGGTTAGGTTCGGTCATATATCTACGTTAATTTTACCAACAATAAAAAAAAATTGACCTCATACATAATGAAATGGGTAGCTTTATCATTTCATAAGAAAAAAATAGAGAAAATATATTAATTCAGGAAAACTTGGCTTATTAGGCAAATCGGGCCTTGAATAGTAGGCCGAGAAGTGCGTTCTGGCTACTAGGTACGACATATATATATATATATATATATATATATATATATATATATATATATATATATATATATATATATGTCGTACCTAGTAGCCAGAACTCACTTCTCAGCCTACTATTCAAGGCCCGATTTGCCTAATAAGCCAAGTTTTCCTGAATTAATATATTTACTATAATTTTTTTCTTATGAAATGATAAAGCAACCCTTTTCTCTATGTATGAGGTCAATTTTTTTTTATTGGAGTTAAAATTAACGTAGATATATGACCGAACCTAACCAACCCTACCTAACCTAACCTAACCTATATTTATAGGTAAGGTTAGGTTAGGTAGCCAAAAAAAGCTAGGTTAGGTTAGGTTAGGTAGGTTAGGTAGACGAAAAAACATTAATTCATGAAAACTTGGCTTATTAGGCAAATCGGGCCTTGAATAGTAGGCTGAGAAGTGCGTTCTGGCTATTAGGTACGACATATATATATATATATATATATATATGTCGTACCTAATAGCCAGAATGCACTTCTCAGCCTACTATTCAAGGCCCGATTTGCCTAATAAGCCAAGTTTTCATGAATTAATGTTTTTTCGTCTACCTAACCTACCTAACCTAACCTAACCTAGCTTTTTTTGGCTACCTAACCTAACCTTACCTTTAAATATAGGTTAGGTTAGGTTAGGTAGGGTTGGTTAGGTTCGGTCATATATCTGCGTTAATTTTAACTCCAATAAAAAAAAATTGACCTCATACATAGAGAAAAGGGTTGCTTTATCATTTCATAAGAAAAAAATTATAGTAAATATATTAATTCAGGAAAACTTGGCTTATTAGGCAAATCGGGCCTTGAATAGTAGGCTGAGAAGTGAGTTCTGGCTACTAGGTACGACATATATATATATATATATATATATATATATATATATATATATATATATATATATATATATATATATATACCTAGTAGCCAGAACGCACTTCTCAGCCTACTATGCAAGGCCCGATTTGCCTAATAAGCCAAGGTTTCATGAATTAATTGTTTTTCGACTACCTAACCTAACTTTTTCGGCTACCTAACCTAACTTTTTCGGCTACCTAACCTAACTTTTTCGGCTACCTAACCTAGCCTAACCTATAAAGATAGGTTAGGTTAGGTTAGGTAGGGTTGGTTAGGTTCGGTCATATATCTACGTTAATTTTAACTCTAATAAAAAAAATTGACCTCATACATAATGAAATGGGTAGCTCTATCATTTCATAAGAAAAAAATAGAGAAAATATATTAATTAAGGAAAACTTGGCTTATTAGGCAAATTGGGCCTTGCATAGTAGGCTGAGAAGTGCGTTCTGGCTACTAGGTACGACATATATATATATATATATATATATATATATATATATATATATATATATATATATATATATATGTCGTACCTAGTAGCCAGAACGCACTTCTCAGCCTACTATTCAAGGCCCGTTTTGCCTAATAAGCCAAGTTTTCATGAATTAATTGTTTTTCGACTACCTAACCTACCTAACCTAACCTAACCTAACTTTTTCGGCTACCTAACCTAACCTAACCTATAAAGATAGGTTAGGTTAGGTTAGGTAGGGTTGGTTAGGTTCGGTCATATATCTACGTTAATTTTAACTTAAATAAAAAAAAATTGACCTCATACATAATGAAATGGGTAGCTCTATCATTTCATAAGAAAAAAATTAGAGAAGATATATTAATTCAGGAAAACTTGGCCTATTAGGCAAATCGAGCCTTGCATAGTAGGCCGAGAAGTGCGTTCTGGCTACTAGGTACGACATATATATATATATATATATATATATATATATATATATATATATATATATATATGTTGTACCTAGCAGCCAGAAAGTCATACTCGGCCTACTGTGCAAGGCCCGATTTGCCTAATGAGCCAAGTTTTCCTAAATTTATATATTTTTCAGTATTTTTTTCTTATGAAATGTTAAAGCTATGTAATTCATTATGTATGAGTTAATTGTTTTTAAATTTGAGATAAAACTAACTTAGATATATGACCGAAACTAACCAACCATACCTAACCTATTTTAACCTAACCTAAACTAACACAATTAAGTCAATAATTTATGTTCTTAATATAATATAATAATAATAATTCAAATAAACCAATTGGAAAAAAATTATTGAAAATGAAGAAAATCACTCGGCCTATTAGGCAAATCGGGCCTTGCATAGTAGGCCGAGAAGTGTGTTCTGGCTACTAGCCAGAGGTGTTCTGGCTGCTAGGTACGACACACACACACACACACACACACACATATATATATATATATATATATATATATATATATATATATATATATATATATATATATATATATATATATATATATATATATATATATAAACTGCAGAGATTCTTTCTGCTATAATCCATTCAGTAAAATATTTAAAATATTGTGACCGACTAAAATGCCGAAATCAGTATTCTCTTGCGCACAGGTGGGAGAGATACATAATAATTTACACATGGAAAATATTAGAAGGGCTGGACCCTAGCTTGCACACAGAAATAACATCCCATGAGACCAGAAGGCATGGCAGGATGTGCAGAATATCCTCAGTGAGAAGCAGAGGAGCAGTAGGTACACTGAGAGAACTATATCAATACCGGAAGCCTGAGACTGTTCAACACGCTTCCACTACACATAACTGGCAAACACCACACAGGGCTCAAGAGAGAACATGATAAACATTTCCAAAGATTATCTGATTAACCAGGCTGGGATTCATACCCGTGCAACAGCCTGGTTGACTTAACAATAATCTTAATTGTCGCCTTAACAATAAATGTATGAAGAAAGGGGTGATTTCCTGAATATTTATAATACCATAAAACTGCACATGAAGTTGTCTTGATGTTAGTCAAAAAAGAAAAAAATCTACCAAAATAAAATAGACTTTTGCGATAATGATGATAAGATAAAGATAATAAACAAATAGCTAAATAATCGGATCTATTTAGTGAAATGTTTTCTAAATCCCTGTACCATAATCAAAATTGGAGACTGCGATCAGATGTTGACCATGTGAAATTATTGTTTCAATAGAGACCATAATTAAAACTACAGTTTCTTGTGGAATATAACATAAAACTACTTACCCCCATCGGCCAGTGACCCATTTGCTGTTTTAGCCTCAGTAGTGGCTGCTCCTGGAAGTGATGAGAGGAATAGAACATTAGGCGGGAAACCGGGGTATGAAACAATGTGTTAAGTGTGTTGTGTAATGGTACTTTCCAGTATCATATTATAGCTTTCTTTTTTTCCGCGTAGAGTTAAGAGACGTTTTCAATAAACATTACTGACAGGCAGATGGCTTGAATTTTAGGACTGACGTGTGCTCCTAGACCATGGAGTCGGTCGGCCGAGCTCACTGCATGCTGGACTTGTGATCCTGTGATCCCGGGTTCGATCCCGGGCGCCGGCGAGAAACAATGGGAAGAGTTTCTTTCACCCTATGCCCCTGTTACCTAGCAGTAAAATAGGTACCTGGGTGTTAGCCAGCTGTCACGGGCTGCTTCCTGGGGGTGGAGGCCTGGTCGAGGACCGGGCCGCGGGGACACTAAAAAGCCCCGAAATCATCTCAAGATAACCTCAAGATGGAGTGATACAACTTAGTGTGGTCAGTAAAGGTTCGCTGAGGCAGCTCTCAATCCAACCATATATATATATATATACATCACATTTTGAGGTATAAATCCCTTAATGCCAAAAAAGATGTACTAAAAATCATAGCGGCTCGCAAAATTGCCGTTATGTCTCTGTTTCTATTCGTGGGTCCCCGGTTACAGTAGGTTCGGGTAATTTAGTACTTCATTTTAGTGACGTTGTGAACTTTCGAGAGAATTGGTTACTTAATAAGCTCAAAACAAATAATATTATAACAAATATAGATAATATCTGATCCCTTTGTTCTTGCTCAAAAGTTTTCACTCTTCTACTGATATGGAATGTTTAATGATGTGATCAGAGAGGTGCCGTCGTTCTCCTTACAATGGTTAATGATTTGATCAGAGAGGTGCTGTCGTTCTCCTTACAATGGTTAATGACGTGATCAGAGAGATGCTGTCGTTCTCCTTACAATGGTTATTGATGTGATCAGAAAGGTGCTGTCGTTCCACTTACAATATATCGTGGGTGGGTGATAAATTAGAGAACCCTCTCTAATGAATGGCAAAATATTTAATAAATAATTATTTAAATCGATCCAATAACAAGTTATTAATATAAAAATTACGAATAATAAGAAACCACATAGATATTATTTATAACTGCATAATATGTGCCAGCATAAACAAATAACAAAGATATGTTCTTAACTGAAGGAATTACTTGTGAACTCCTGAAATACAGAAACCTCAGAGCACGCTGCACATTTTTCTGCAATTATTTAAATTATTCTGATTTTGTCCAGTCATACAACATGATTTCATATTTTATATTAGCCAACTGTTATCAAGTCATTCTCCAACAAACGCTATCAGCAAAGACACATCTGAATAAAAAATTTAAAACAACATTATCCATCGTTCAGTGAAGTACAACTAACCCAACAAGCTGTTCTGACAAATTTTATTTAAACAAATTTCCTCAACCCACAGAAGAATATGATTTAGGAATTGTTCTTTTTATTATTAAAAGAATTGAAATATACAAGTTAAAAGCAAAAAAATAAAATAAAAATTCAAACATGCCTAGTAATTAAATACATGGAATCATACAGACAACAAACGCATCCACAACAGTGTACATTTAATGTTACAAGAAAGAAGATCATTCACAGGAACAAACGTAGGCAGTTACATCCACTGTACTCGCAAAAACGCAAATCACCAAACACAGTTCATGCACAATTACACTTGAAACTTGCCTCATGTGTATAGTAGAAGGAGGATTAATCAACACGTAACCTAAACACATGGAATTTGAAAAGAACAAAGAGTGAACTCAAACTTTAATATTACAAAGAATTAAGCAAACAAATACTAAAAAAATAAAAAACACAAAATAAATTCAAAGAATTTATAACACACCATAATTGTTAGTCACTAACACAAATCTTTATAGTATCTCCCCACACAAAATAAACCAAAACTATATAAGAAATAAAAGTCCTACACAAGGAATAGAAAAACTGACTTCTGAAGCATATGAAGTCTGTCTGAAACATGTTCCTTTGAGGAAAGCCAGAAAGACGTCCAATGTAGAAAGAGAACGCAGACGACATTACAAAAGGAGAAAGAAATTAACGGAAATGCTTAAGCAGACACGACTCTCCATACAGAGAAGAAATAATTTAAACAGTGAGATTGAAGAAATCGAACAGAGACTGAAGCATTCCTATCAGACTGAAGAAAGGCAACTAGAACAGAAAGCAATTCAAGAAATAAAGAAAAACCCAAAATATTTCTTCACGTATGCTAAATCAAAAGCGAAAACCACTGCCAGTATTGGACCTATTCGTATTAGTGAAGGTTCATACACTGAGGATGACAAAGAAATTAGTGAAATCCTAAAAAAACAGTATGAGGACATGTTTAGCACTCCGATACTCAGCATGAAGGTGGAAGATTCGGACAATTTCTTTATGAATGATACTCAAACACCTGTAAATATAACTGATATCAACACGAGCGTGGCAGATTTTGAAAGAGAAATTGACAATATGCCCATGCACTCAGCCCGGAGTCCAGACTCATGGAATTCAATGTTTATAAAGAAATGCAAAGTGCCAGTAGCACAGGCACTCAGTATAGTGTGGAGGAAGAGCTTGGACACAGGGGAGATACCAGATGCGCTGAAAGCAGCAGACATTGCCCCTCTACACAAGGGTGGTAGCAAAGCATTGGCAAAGAATTATAGACCAGTTGCACTAACGTCCCACATAATAAAAGTATTTGAGAGAGTGATCAGGAGTCAAGTCACTAGATTCGTGGAAACCAATGACCTCCACAATCCAGGCCAACATGGATTTAGAGCAGGAAGATCATGCCTTTCACAGCTACTTGACCACTATAACAAAACCACTGAGGCATTAGAGGAAAAACATAATGCAGATGTCGTGTACACAGATTTTGCAAAGGCATTCGACAAATGTGACCATTGAGTGATTGCACACAAAATGAGGTCAATGGGTATAACTGGTAAAGTAGGACGCTGGATACCCAATTTCCTGTCGAACAGAACACAAAGAGTAACAGTCAATCAAGTAAAATCGAGTTCGAGCGCAGTTAAAAGCTCTGTACCTCAAGGTACAGTCCTTGCACCACTGCTGTTCCTTATTCTCATATCAGATATAGACAAAAATACAAGTCATAGCTTCGTGTTATCCTTTGCAGATGATACAAAAATCAGCATGAAAATTACCTCTGCTGAAGACATTGATAAACTGTAAACAGATATTAACAAAGTTTTCAATTGGGCAGCAGAAAATAACATGATGTTTAACGGTGATAAATTCCAGGTACTCAGATACGGCAAAAATGAGGAACTTAAACATAATACAGGGTACAGAACACAATCGAATCTGCCCATAGTAGGAAAACAGCATGTCAAGGACTTTGGAATAATGATGTCCGACGACCTAACGTTTAGGGAGCATAACCAAGCAAGTATTGCGTCAGTCAGAAAAATGATAGGATGGATTACGAGAACCTTCAAGTCCAGAGATCCCATCACAATGGTTGTACTCTTCAAATCACTTGTGTTGTCCCGTCTTGAGTACTGCTCAGTACTCACTTACCCCTTCAGAGCAGGAGAGATTGCTGAAATTGAGGGAATACAGAGAACATATACGGCACGCATAGACGAGATAAAGCACCTAAATTATTGGGATCGACTCAAAGCTCTCCAAATGTACTCACTAGAAAGGAGACGAGAGAGATACCAAATAATATACACAAGGAAAATACTGGAGGGATAGGTCCCAAATCTGCACAGTAAAATAACAACGTACTGGAGTGAACGACATGGAAGAAAATGCAGAATAGAACCAGTGAAGAGCAGAGGTGCCATGGGCACAATCAGAGAACACTGTATGAACATCGGAGGCCCACGGTTGTTCAACGTCCTACCAGCGAGCATCAGAAATATTACAGGAACAACCGTGGACATCTTCAAGAGGAAACTAGATTGTTTCCTTCAAGGAGTGCCAGACCAACCGGACTGTGGTGGGTATGTGGGCCTGCGGGCCGCTCCAAGTAACAGCCTGGTGGACCAGACTCTCACAAGTCAAGTCTGGCCTCGGGCCGGGCTTGGGGAGTAGAAGAACTCTCAGAACCCCATCAACCAGGTATCAACCAGGTATATAGAATATAAAAGCTAGAAAATGTACAGAAACTGAGACCTACTGATTTTATTACTTAATGCTAAATGCATATTACATACATAGGAGCAGTACCTGTTACTATTCGCAATTTAAACACTGAATGGAACAATAAATGAAATGTACAAACGTAAACAAGGGCTTATTACATCCATAATCATCAAATCAGTAAAATTCAAAACACAAAATTATCCAAGAAGAGACTACGCCTCCCAGGCAGAAATATCACGTACAATATTTCCATGGCACACAAGTAGAGTACACTACACACCTATGTAATGACAGTTTGCAACATTCAAAGTGTCTTATCTTTTCAGCATCAAGAGAACCGTGCAGTAGCTCATGGCTCATTGACTGAAACTTTCCTAAGTGTAAGTGTCTCAGTTTCATGCCTTCGCGTGCACTTCTCCACTCCTCCACCCCCAATCTCCACTACCACACTCTTCCTCCACCACACTCCACTACCACGCTCTTCCTCCATCTCACTCCACTAATACTCTCTTCCTCCACCACACTCCACTATCTTTCTCCTCCTCATCCAAACTCCACTAAACGGTGTTATGATCCCAGGTAGCTGAGAAACGAGTCTACCTTGAGAGTTATTCTGCAAGATCTGACCTAAATAAGAGGTCACAGAAATATAGACATGAAGATACATACGTAAAACAATTGGATAAATTTAACAGACAGTTTAAGAATATGGGAAGAGAATCAGGATATAGATAAATGACTTGATATGAGACGTGAAGAGTTTGCTGGAGGCGTGAGGCTCGTTTTCATGGGAGCTTGAGCACTTGAGCTGAAGAACTCATGAGGGGAGGGCGTGCTCCATTTGAGCCCCTGGTGAAGAGGAACCCCTGTTTGATATACCTTCAAGAGGGAGTGAGTGGACAGACGTTTAAACTGTGGAATACGTTTGTGGACGTGCCGGCTCGAGTGGTGAACTGCAGAAGGTGTTGAGGGGCAGTTAAAGAAGTTCTGTGGGTAGCCTGAGGCGCCCTGAGTGTCGCCGCTGCAAGAGACCTTTTGTTGTAAGCACAATTTTAACCAGTTAATAGTGATTGCCTATAGTTGATCGTATGCCCTGCAATCATAGCAAGTGTCTGTTGATATGTTAAGCATGTTTTGATAAGGCAGAAGGTCTAAATAAGAGAGTAAAGATGGAGGAACGTTCTGGAGGGCGGAGCGACGTCCATCCCCTCAGAGCGCTGACAGGTGACTGAAGAACTTAGCTCCTGACAGAACGGCAAGCAAAGGAACCACCCAGCGGAGATGGAGTCGTCCTGGATTGTGGGGGGGGGGAGGTCTGTCCTTACAGCATGTAGAAAGCAGAAAGATGTTGGGTGGAAACATTAATATTGTGGTTTATTTTGTTTATGTGTTTATATGGAAACATTATTATTGTCATGTCGATGGGTTGCAGGTTTGTCTGGGGAAGGAGTTGCTGAAAACTTCAAAGCCAGCAGAGAGGGAATAGTTGATGAGACTCCAAGGTTGTGGAAGGTACTGAGCTCTGTGGAGGAGCAACCATACAGTGAGGAACAGGACCTGAAGCCGTGAGAAGAGGAGCAGTGGAATGAAGTTTCAAATGCTTCTGTGATACCAGTGGTGAAGCACCATTGTTGCTCAAGAAAGATTTCATGGTGTTGCAGCTGGGAGAGCTGTGGAGGACCCTGGTAGATGATTCTAGGAAAACCTGAAGATGTCAGGGTAGTGAACTTCCAGATGTGGAAAGGAAGTTCTAATTAACTACTTGTAGGGAGTTGGTTGTCATTAGCGTGCAAGACGCAGTGAGAGGTGGGTGAATGATTACCATTTTTATGCCAAGGAGTATTTATACTGAAGTATCGAGTTACAACTGTAGGCTGGATTACCTGCAGAGAGATACATATGTGTTCTAGGACTGATAGGGTGATTGATTGATCATTGTTGTTTATCAAGGAATATTTATGTTGATATTTATGTTATTGCAGTCATAGGCTGATTTTCCTTTATATATATATATAAATATATATATATATATATATATATATATATATATATATATATATATATAAATATATATATATATATATATATATATATATATATATATATATATATATATATATATATATATATATATATATGCGAACAAGCCTGAATGGTCCCCAGGACAATATGCAACTGAAAACTCACACCCCAGAAGTGACTCGAACCCATACTCCCAGGAGCAACGCAACTGGTATGTACAAGACGCCTTAATCCACTTGACCATCACGACCGGACAAAATGAGGTGATAGCCGAGGCTATTTGAACCACCCCACCGCCGGCACTCTGATAGTAATCTTGGGCATAGCATTTTACCAAATCACCTCATTCTTTGGGGCACACGTGAGGAACACAAATGCGAACAAGCCTGAATGGTCCCCAGGACAATATGCAACTGAAAACTCACACCCCAGAAGTGACTCAAACCCATACTCCCAGGAGTATGGGTTTTCAGTTGCATATTGTCCTGGGGACCATTCAGGCTTGTTCGCATTTGTGTTCCTCACGTGTGCCCCAAAGAATGAGGTGATTTGGTAAAATGCTATGCCCAAGATTACTATCCGAGTGCCGGCGGTGGGGTGGTTCAAATAGCCTCGGCTATCACCTCATTTTGTCCGGTCGTGATGGTCAAGTGGATTAAGGCGTTTTGTACATACCAGTTGCGTTGCTCCTGGGAGTATGGGTTCGAGTCACTTCTGGGGTGTGAGTTTTCAGTTATATATATATATATATATATATATATATATATATATATATATATATATATATATATATATATATATATATATATATATATATATATATATATATACACACACACTTGCTGAGGTTGGTGGTATAAGTGGTGGGGCAGCAGTTAGGCTTCCTCATGATAGGCAGATGACACAGTTCTGATGGTATTGGACTGCAACCTGACTACAATAGTATAGAGTGTTAGATTCATATTATTATACATGTGTATGTATTGTGCATGTGCCTTGTCCAGTAAATGTATTCAAATTTGCCAGTGTTTGCCCTTGTCCTAGTGAGGCTTCCCAGAAATTAGAAAAGAGAGAGAGAGAAAGGACCACAGCTGTGGACAGGGTAGAACAGAATAATAATAAGAGAAAGGGGATTGAGGAGGTCATACCATATAAGAAGAGAGTGGGGAGTCATGGCGGTTCGAGTGGGTGTGTGCACGTGACAACGAGGTCAGTATTGGAGCCGCATCCCCTAAACATGTGACGTTGAGCCCCTCTCCAAGTGCCAGAAGCACCAAGGGTGATCTCCTGGTCAAAATAAGCACTCTACGGGATTTTGGGTTGGTTGTCCTGGTTGTCCGAAAGAAAGGACGGATAACTGATCAACATCATCATAAGACATGCTCCTACTCCACCACTCTCCAATAACTCGCTTCTTCCGGTACCACACTCAACTACCACGCTCTTCCTCCACCACACTCCACTAACTCGTTTCTTCCTCCACCTCACTCCACTACCAAGCTTTTCCTCCACCACACTCCACTTCCACGCTCTTCCTCCTCCACACTACACTACCACGTTCTTCCTCCACCACACTACACTACCTTGCTCCTCCACCACACTACACTACCTTGCTCCTCCACCCCACTCCACTAACTCGCTCCTCCTTCACCACCCACTCCACTACCTCGCTCCTCCAGATCAACACTCCACTTCCACGCTCTTCCTCCTCCACACTACACTACCACGTTCTTCCTCCACCACACTACACTACCTTGCTCCTCCACCCCACTCCACTAACTCACTCCTCCGCTTCCACACTCCACTACTTCAATCCTTCATCATACTCCACTACCTTGTTCCTCCACAACCACACTCTACTACATTTCTCCTCCACCACCACACTCCACATCCCTCGCTCCTTCGCTACCGCACTTCACATCCTCCGCCACCACACTCCACTTCCCCCCTCTTCCGCCACCACACTTCACTTCCCCAGCTCCTCCGCCACCACACTCCACTTCCCCCCTCTTCCGCCACCACACTCCACTTTCCCCGCTCCTCCGCCACCACACTTCACTTCCCCAGCTCCTCCGCCACCACACTTCACTTCCCCAGCTCCTCCAATACCACACTTCACTTCCCCAGCTCCTCCGCCACCACACTTCACTTCCCCAGCTCCTCCAATACCACACTTCACTTCCCCAGCTCCTTCGATACCACATACGTATCGGTAGAATATACGTTTTCATAGTGGCTTGGCACTTTTTCCTGACAATTCACTCCCTCTGATTAACGTAGTTTATCTAAAACCCAGATGGCAGATACACAGTATTTGAGTATTGTGGACAAAACAGTAGTATAGTGGACATAAGCAGGAGTATAGTGAACATAAACAGGAGTATAGTGGACATAAACACGAGTGTAGTGGATATCAACAATACTATAGTGGACATAAACAGGAGTATAGTGGGCATAAACACGAGTGTAGTGGATATCAACACTACTATAGTGGACATAAACAGGAGTATAGTGGGCATAAACACGAGTGTAGTGGATATCAACACTACTATAGTGGACATAAACAGGAGTATAGTGGGCATAAACACGAGTGTAGTGGATATCAACACTACTATAGTGGACATAAACAGGAGTGTTGTAAATATAATCAGAAGAATATGTATTCAGAAGTATTCATATTCAGAAGAATACGAATAGTGAAAATAAAGAAAAAGAAAATAGACATCAACAGGAGTATAGTGGACATCAACACAGGCCAGAGCAACAGTGCCCACTGTGAGGCTCAGGTTACCACATACAGTGCTGGATGGAAGTACGCACTACTCACTTCTTGTTGAAAACAATAAAAAAAATTTAATGCCTTATTTAACTAGACTATTTAAGTTACTGGAATTGTTCAGTACTATAACGTGGACTAGAAATATTATAATTTAGGAAACTCAAGGATGAGTCTTGTATCACCAGCCACACTACCCTCTCCAACTCGCCAACAACACAACAACTAATAAGTAATCATTGTGGTTCAACCTTTATTTGGGATCGCATTAATAGTGCTTAGCTACCTACCCAACCTGTCCTCTTAAAAAGAACGTCGCTTTTGGCCGTTTGCCCGTATGGCCGAATTTGGACGTAATTTGAAAATGAAAAAAAAAATGAAAATAAATTTGGGATTTTTTTTTCAACAACAGTAAGTTAAGGGTCCTCTGATAGGTTAGGTGGGCAGGAAATTCTCATAAAGTTTCAAAACGTTATGAAAAACGTTAATTTAAAGTGTCCTCTTATAACCTCTGCGCGTACGCCGGACGGCTCAAACAGAAAACGGAACAGAACGTCACTTTTGTGAGTCGATTTCATTTCAAATTACGTCCAAATTTGGCCATAGTGCGCATACTAGCGAAAAGTGACGTTCTTTTTGAGAGGACGGGTTGACCTACCACGCAAAAAATAATACAATTATCAGTTAAGGTAGAGCTGGTTATGCATGAGAGAAATTCCAACTCATGTTTAGTATTAGATAGACTGTATTGCTATAATTAGTTTAATTTAAGTGATTAGTAGTCTTACATCGTCGTTAAATAACTGACTTCCAGTCAACGACTTGGCAAATCTACTAAATTTACATTGTGTTAAAATTTAGCTTTCAGTGATAAATTTCTCCTCGTGAATGTTACAGTGAGGAACAAGAAAGGATTATAAATCTATCCTTGTTGTAATACTCAGATGGTGTACTCAGATGGTGAACCGGTTTACCACGGGAATATGAAGAACAAATTCTGTAATATATAAAAATCTGCGCAATATCAAGACTTGTTATAGAGTTTACTTACCAAGGACGATCAACAGGAGCCAATAATTGTCCATAATGACGGGTTGAGTTGTGTTGCGAGTGGCAACATCACGCAGTCTTATATACGATCGCCAACCTCTTATCAAGAGTTTACTTACCAAGTACGATCAACAGGAGCCAATAATTGTCCATAATGACGGGTTGTGTTGTGTTGCGAGTGGCAACATCACGCAGTCTTATATACGATCGCCAACCTCTTATCAAGGGCCTGGCATGAGCAACTATACCTCCTCCCCCACCCATAATATTCCCCCACCCTCTTTCCCAAAACCCAAGGCTTTCCATGACTTCCTTCTTCCTCTCTAGGCTTCATACTCTCCATCGCAGCACCCAGGGCCACCCCTAGATCCCCATGCCAGTTCCCCAGGCCTCATACCCCTACCCCTATCACCTAGGAACCATAGCATCACTTGAACCCTCATTACTCATCTCATAGCCTCATATTCCCACCACCCGAGCGAGATTACCCAGTAGGACAAGCAGGCCAACAAGAACCAGGAGGTCCACCAGAACTTTTTGCAATGTACTTCAAGCAGGAAAAATGTAAGATTTTATTATGAGAAAAAAGTTCCATAATTAATATTTTTTTTTACCTTTCTGGTAGTAATAGTATGGCATCAGATAGATCATGATATATTTACCTATATATACCTATATATAGATCATGATATATATACCTATATATGACAAATATATCTATAAGTAGTTAGATGTTAAAAAGAGGAATACTCTAATTCATGAGCGGTAGTTCTGGAGTAATGTTAGTTGAAATGCAATGCAAAGTCTTACAATTTGGGGTAATCTTTTTATCTTTCTTGGATATGTCTTGAGAGGTTATCTTGAGATAATTTCGGGGCTCAGCATCACTGTGCCCCGGTCCTCGACCAGGGCCCCCGTTTTGTTATACATCCCCAAGAAGGCGCTGTCTAACTCCCAAGTACCTATATACTGATAGATGAGCAGGAACATCAGGGTGAAAGAAACTCTGCCCATTTGCTTCTACCTCCACTGGTAATCGAGCACTTAGGACTACGAATCCTGAGGGCTGTCCACTCAGCCCTCAGGATCCGTGTTCCTCCCTCTAGGAGGAACACGTAAAACACAAAGTATGAACAATGAAACTTTAATATATTTACTTTAAACATAAATGAAAATAAAGACAAATCTCGGGTAAACGACTGGTGTAATTAAATGACAAAGATAAATGCAAAAACACAATAGATTAAATAATATAATGTGAAATGGTGCTGAGAATATTGGCTTTAGCTGAGACCTCCCTTAGTATACGAAAGCCAGAGAGCTTAGTATGCCAGAGAGTGATGTCAACTCTAAGAGCACAAAGAATATTCTGAAGTTGATGGCTGCTTCAGGCTCAGACGTCGACTCATGTAGATGGCGATGAGGTGCAGGGTGCAGGTGCGCGGTCGGCGAGTCACCAATCAGGAGCAGGCAGGCTGGGATGGGTAGTTTGCTGGTTGACGACGAGCCGGCATGGAGGGTGTGTGGAGCAGGGGGGTTCTTGGGTACGTTTTGCCTCCTGGTCAAAACGTTTTGTGCTACCGGTGACGTATCTTGAATGTACTCACCTAATTGTACTCACCTAATTGTGCTTGCGGGGGTTGAGCTCTGGCTCTTTGGTCCCGCCTCTCAACCGTCAATCAACTGGTGTACAGATTCCTGAGCCTATTGGGCTCTATCATATCTACATTTGAAACTGTGAATGGAGTCAGCCTCCACCACATCACTTCCTAATGCATTCCATTTGCTAACTACTCTGACACTGAAAAAGTTCTTTCTAACGTCTCTGTGGCTCATTTGGGTACTCAGCTTCCACCTGTGTCCCCTTGTTCGCGTCCCACCAGTGTTGAAAAGTTCGTCCTTGTTTACCCGGTCGATTCCCCTGAGGATTTTGTAGGTTGTGATCATGTCCCCCCTTACTCTTCTGTCTTCCAGTGTCGTGAGGTGCATTTCCCGCAGCCTTTCCTCATAACTCATGCCTCTTAGTTCTGGGACTAGTCTAGTAGCATACCTTTGGACTTTTTCCAGCTTCGTCTTGTGCTTGACAAGGTACGGGCTCCATGCTGGGGCCGCATACTCCAGGATTGGTCTTACATATGTGGTGTACAAGATTCTGAATGATTCCTTACACAGGTTCCTGAACGCCGTTCTGATGTTAGCCAGCCTCGCATATGCCGCAGACGTTATTCTCTTTATGTGGGCTTCAGGAGACAGGTTTGGTGTGATATCAACTCCTAGATCTTTCTCTCTGTCTGTTTCATTAAGTACTTCATCTCCTATTCTGTATCCTGTGCCTGGCCTCCTGTTTCCACTGCCTAGTTTCATTACTTTGCATTTACTCGGGTTGAACTTCAACAGCCATTTGTTGGACCATTCACTCAGTCTATCCAGGTCATCTTGTAGCCTCCTACTATCATCCTCTGTTTCAATCCTCCTCATAATTTTTGCATCGTCGGCAAACATTGAGAGGAACGAATCTATACCCTCTGGGAGATCATTTACATATACCAGAAACAGTATAGGTCCAAGGACTGACCCCTGCGGGACTCCACTTGTGACGTCTCGCCAATCTGAGACCTCACCCCTCACACAGACTCGTTGTCTCCTGTTGCTTAGGTATTCCTCTATCCACCGGAGTACCTTCCCTCTCACTCCAGCCTGCATCTCCAACTTTCGCACTAGCCTCTTGTGTGGCACTGTATCAAAGGCTTTCTGACAATCCAAAAATATGCAGTCTGCCCACCCTTCTCTTTCTTGCCTTATTTTTGTTGCCTGGTCGTAGAATTCAAGTAACCCTGTGAGGCAGGACCTGCCATCCCTGAACCCATGTTGATGCTGTGTTACAAAGTTCCTTCGCTCCAGATGCTCCACTAGTTTTTTTCGCACAATCTTCTCCATCAGCTTGCATGGTATGCAGGTTAGGGACACTGGCCTGTAGTTCAGTGCCTCCTGTCTATCCCCTTTCTTGTATATCGGGACTACGTTAGCTGCTTTCCAAGTATCTGGCAGTTCCCCTGTTGCCAGTGATTTGTTATACACTATGGAGAGTGGTAGGCTCAGTTCTCTTGCTCCTTCCTTTAGAACCCAAGGGGAGATTCCATCTGGGCCTATAGCCTTCGTCACGTCCAACTCTAGTAAACACTTCCTTACTTCCCCACTGGTAATCTCAAACTCTTCCAGTGGTTCCTGGTTAGCTATTCCCTCACTTACCTCTGGAATTTCTCCTTGTTCTAAGGTGAAGACCTCCTGGAATTTCTTATTCAATTCCTCACACACTTCCTTGTCATTTGTAGTGAATCCTTCCGCCCCTATCCTTAATCTCATAACCTGTTCCTTTACTGTTGTTTTTCTCCTAATGTGGCTATGCAACAATTTAGGCTGAGTCTTTGCCTTGCTTGCGATGTCATTTTCGTATTGTCTTTCTGCCTCTCTTCTCATCCTGACATATTCATTCCTGGCATTCTGGTATCTTTCTCTGCTCTCCAGTGTCCTGTTATTCCTATAGTTTCTCCATGCCCTTTTACTTTGCTGCTTAGCTAGCCTACATCTTTGATTAAACCATGGGTTTCTCATCTTCATTTCTCTGTTTTCCTTTTGGACTGGGACAAACTTGTTTGCTGCGTCCTTGCACTTCTGCGTGATGTAATCCATCATATCTTGGGCCGTCTTTCCCCTGAGCTCTGTTTCCCATGCTATATCTGTTAGGAATTTTCTTATCCCCTCATAGTTTCCCTTTCGGTATGCTAACCTTTTGGTTTCGGTATCCCTCCTCGAGTTCAATAACCCTTCTTCAATCAAGTACTCAAACACCAGTACACTGTGGTCGCTCATTCCTACTGGGTCCTCAAAACCGATTTCTCTTATGTCGGAGTCGTTCAGAGTGAAGACCAGGTCGAGTCTCGCTGGTTCGTCATTGCCTCTCATCCTTGTGGGTTCTCCGACATGCTGCGTTAAAAAGTTGCTTGTCACCACCTCCAATAGTTTGGCTCTCCACGTATCCTCGCCTCCATGCGGTTCCTTGTTCTCCCAGTCAATCTTTCCGTGATTGAAGTCGCCCATGATGAGCAGGTGGGATCTATTTCTACAGGCAGCAGAGGCTGCCCTCTCAATTATAGTGTTAACTGCCTTGTTGTTGTTTTCATACTCTTGACTGGGTCTCCTGTCATTTGGTGGAGGGTTGTATATTACTGCTACTACTATTCTTGGTCCTCCCATTGTTATGGTGCCTGCTATGTAGTCTCTGAACTCCTCACAGCCCGGGATGGCCATCTCCTTAAAACTCCATTCCCTTCTCATGAGTAGGGCCACTCCGCCTCCTCCTCTACCTTCCCTCTCTTTCCTTATTACTGTATACTCCTGGGGAAACACGGCATTCGTTATGATTCCAGAGAGTTTTGTTTCAGTGAGTCCGATTACATCTGGGTTAACTTCTTGTGCTCTTTCCCTTAGTTCACTTGTCTTGCTTGTGATCCCATCTATGTTCGAGTACATCACCCTGAAACTGACTCTCTTCTGCTTCTTTTCTGGGGGGGACCTTTGGGATCTGGGGTGAGTGGGAGCTGGGGGGACCTGGCACGGGGGGATTGGTGGAGGAGGGAGGGCTTGGGGTGGTGGGGGAGAGGGGGAGGGTACAGGGGGTGGATAAGAGGGGGAGGGTACAGGGGGTGGATAAGAGGGGGAGGGTACAGGGGGTGGATAAGAGGGGGAGGGTACAGGGGGTGGGTAAGAGAGGGAGGGTTGAGGAAGCATGGGGGGAGGAGAGGCTGTGGGGGATAGGGGAGATGGGGGGGCTTGGGGGGAGAGAAAAGGGTGGAGGGCTTGGGGGGCGTGGGAGGGGGCGAGGAAAAGGGAGGGCTGAGGTGGGTGAGGAAGAGGGGAGGGTTTAGGGGAGTGGGGGAGAGGGGAAGACTTAGGTGGGGTGGGGGAGAGTGGGGGGCTTAGGGGGGAGGGGGAGAAGGGAGGGCATGGGGGTGGGAGAGACGGGAAGGCATGTGGGAGAAGGAAGGGCATGGGGGATGGGGGAGAAGGGAGGTCCTGGGGAGAGGGGTGAGGGGGAGAAGGGGGGTGAGTGGGGGGAGGGGGGTGGGTGGGGGGAGGGTGCCCTAGGTGGGTACTTAGTGGGGGGCTGACAGGGGATGGGGCAGGTTGGGTGTCTGTTGGGTAGAATTTGGGGGTGGTGCCCCAATCCCTGTGGCTGTTGCACTGTTTGAGGAGGGTTCTCCACTTCCCTCTGGGATTGTAGGGTTCTGGGTTGTGGTACTCTGATTTCCTTCTCTCTCCCTGCGCTCCTTCCTCGCGTCTGCTGTCCGTATTCTCTCTTCCCTTGTCATATCCCTCTGCAGGAATATTTTCTTGAACTTCTCTACACCTTTTAGACAACACTTCCTTGCTAGCAGTTCCTCAATGTAGCATCTTATACTTGTAGAATTGACGTTACTTTAAGTAGGGAAGAGCAGGCTCAATCTCTCTTGAAAGAGATTATCGTCACAATATATATATATATATATATATATATATATATATAACAGTTGCATATTGTCCTGGGGACCATTCAGGCTTGTTCATATATATATATATATATATATATATATATATATATATATATATATATATATATATATATATATATATATATATATATATATATATATATATATATATATATATATATATATATATATATATATATATATATATGTGTGTGTGTGTGTGTGTGTATATCACGAAAATAAACACGTGATTAAGAATGTGACAATGTCAGACCACGGAGGAAAATGAAACAGGAATTTCCTTAAGTACTTTCGTATATTAAATACATCTTCAGAAGGAATCATGTGGTCTGACATTGTCATATATATATATATATATATATATATATATATATATATATATATATATATATATATATATATATATATATATATATATATATATAAATATATATATATATATATATATATATATATATATATATATATATATATATATATATATATATATATATATATATATATATATATATATATGTCGTACCTAGTAGCCAGAACGCACTTCTGAACCTACTATTCAAGGCCCGATTTGCCTAATAAGCCAAGTTTTCATGAATTAATTGTTTTTCGGCTACCTAACCTACCTAACCTAACCTAACCTAGCTTTTTTTGGCTACCTAACCTAACCTAACCTATAAAGATAGATTAGGTTAGGTTAGGTAGTGTTGGTTAGGTTCGGTCATATATCTACGTTAATTTTAATTCTAATAAAAAAATATTGACTTCATACATAATGAAATGGGTAGCTTTATCATTTCATAAGAAAAGAAATTGAGAAAATATATTAATTCAGGAAAACTTGGCTTATTAGGCAAATCGGGCCTTGCATAGTAGGCTGAGAAGTGCGTTCTGGCTATTAGGTACGACATATATATATATATATATATATATATATATATATATATATATATATATATATATATATACATATATATATATATATATATATATATATATATATATATATATATATATATATATATATATATATATACATATATATATATATATATATATATATATATATATATATATATATATATATATATATATATATATTCATATATATATATATATATATATATATATATATATATATATACATATATACATACATATATATATATATATATATATATATATATATATATATATATATATATATATATATATATATATATATATATATATATATATATATATATATGTCGTACCTAATAGCCAGAACGCACTTCTCAGCCTACTATTCAAGGCCCGATTTGCCTAATAAGCCAAGTTTTCATGAATTAATGATTTTTCGTCTACCTAACCTACCTAACCTAACCTAACCTAGCTTTTTTTGGCTACCTAACCTAACCTTACCTATAAATATAGGTTAGGTTAGGTTAGGTAGGGTTGGTTAGGTTCGGTCATATATCTACGTTAATTTTAACTCCAATAAAAAAAAATTGACCTCATACATAGAGAAAAGGGTTGCTTTATCATTTCATAAGAAAAAAATTATAGTAAATATATTAATTCAGGAAAACTTGGCTTATTAGGCAAATCGAGCCTTGAATAGTAGGCTGAGAAGTGAGTTCTGGCTACTAGGTACGACATATATATATATATATATATATATATATATATATATATATATATATATATATATATATATATATATATATATATATATATATATATATTTATATATATATATATATATATATATATATATATAAATATATATATATATATATATATATATATATATATATATATATATATATATATATATATGTCGTACCTAGTAGCCAGAACGCACTTGTCAGCCTACTATGCAAGGCCCGATTTGCCTAATAAGCCAAGTTTTCATGAAATAATTGTTTTCCGACTACCTAACCTACCTAACCTAACCTAACCTAGCTTTTTCGGCTACATAACCTAACCTAACCTATAAAGATAGGTTAGGTTAGGTTAGGTAGGGTTGGTTAGGTTCGGTCATATATCTACGTTAATTTTAACTCCAATAAAAAAAAATTGACCTCATACATAGAGAAAAGGGTTGCTTTATCATTCCATAAGAAAAAAATTAGAGAAAATATATTAATTCAGGAAAACTTGGCTTATTAGGCAAATCGGGCCTTGCATAGTAGGCTGAGAAGTGAGTTCTGGCTACTAGGTACGACATATATATATATATATATATATATATATATATATATATATATATATATATATATATATATATATATATATATATATATTTATATGTCGTACCTAGTAGCCAGAACGCACTTCTCAGCCTACTATGCAAGGCCTGATTTGCCTAATAAGCCAAGTTTTCATGAATTAATTGTTTTTTGACGACCTAACCTACCTAACCTAACCTAACCTAACTTTTTCGGCTACTTAACCGAACCTAACCTATAGGGATAGGTTAGGTTAGGTTAGGTAGGGTTGGTTAGGTTCGGTTATATATCTACGTTAATTTTAACTCCAATAAAAAAAATTGACCTCATACATAATGAAATGGGTAGCTTTATCATTTCATAAGAAAAAAATTAGAGAAAATATATTAATTCATGAAAACTTGGCTTATTATGCAAATCGGGCCTTGCATAGTAGGCTGAGAAGTGCGTTCTGGCGACATATATATATATATATATATATATATATATATATATATATATATATATATATATATATATATATATATATATATATATATATATATGTCGTACCTAGTAGCCAGAACGCACTTCTCTGCCTACTTTGCAAGGCCCGATTTGCCTAATAAGCCTAGTTTTCATGAATTAATTGTTTTTCGACTACCTAACCTACCTAACCTAACCTAACCTAACTTTTTCGGCTACCTAACCTAACCTAACCTATAAAGATAGGTTAGGTTAGGTTAGGTAGGGTTGGTTAGGTTCGGTCATATATCTACGTTAAATTTAACTCCAATAAAAAAAATTGACCTCATATATAATGAAATGGGTAGCTTTATCATTTAATAAGAAAAAAATTAGAGAAAATATATTAATTCAGGAAAACTTGGCTTATTAGGCAAATCGGGCCTTGCATAGTAAGCCAAAAAGTGCGTTCTGGCTACTAGGTACGACATATATATATATATATATATATATATATATATATATATATATATATATATATATATATATATGTCGTACCTAGTAGCCAGAACGCACTTCTCGGCCTACTATGCAAGGCCCGATTTGCCTAATAAGCCAAGTTTTCATGAATTAATATATTTTTTCTAATTTTTTTCTTATGAAATGATAAAGCTACCCATTTCATTATGTATGAGGTCAATTTTTTTTTATTGGAGTTAAAATTAACGTAGATATAAGACCGAACCTAACCAACCCTACCTAACCTAACCTAACCTATCTTTATAGGTTAGGTTGGGTTAGGTAGCCGAAAAAGATAGGTTAGGTTAGGTTAGGTAGGTTAGGTAGTCGAAAAACAATTAATTCATGAAAACTTGTCTTATTAGGCAAATCCGGCCTTGCATAGTAGGCTGAGAAGTGAGTTCTGGCTACTAGGTACGACATATATATATATATATATATATATATATATATATGTCGTACCTAATAGCCAGAACGCACTTCTCAGCCTACTATGCAAGGCCCGATTTGCCTAATAAGCCAAGTTTTCATGAATTAATGTTTTTTAGACTACCTAACCTACCTAACCTAACCTAACCTACCTTTTTCGGCAACCTAACCCAACCTAACCTATGAAGATAGGTTAGGTTAGGTTAGGTAGGGTTGGTTAGGTTCGGTCATATATCTATGTTAATTTTAACTACAATAAAAAAAAATTGACCTCATACATAATGAAATGGGTAGCTTTATCATTTCATAAGAAAAAAATTAGAAAAAATATATTAATTCAGGAAAACTTGGCTTATTAGGCAAATCGGGCCTTGAATAGTAGGCCAAAAAGTGAGTTCTGGCTACTAGGTACGACATATATATATATATATATATATATATATATATATATATATATGTCGTACCTAGTAGCCAGAACTCACTTCTCAGCCTACTATGCAAGGCCCGATTTGCCTAATAAGCCAAGTTTTCATGAATTAATTGTTTTTCGACTACCTAACCTACCTAACCTAATCTAACCTAAGTTTTTCGGCTACATAACCCAACCTAACCTATAGAGATAGGGTAGGTTAGGTTAGGTAGGGTTGGTTAGGTTCGGTCATATATCTACGTTAATTTTAACTCCAATAAAAAAACATTGACCTCATACATAATGAAATGGGTAGATTTATCATTTCATAAGAAAAAAATTAGAGAAAATATATTAATTCATGAAAACTTGGCTTATTAGGCAAATCGGGCCTTGAATAGTAGGCCGAGAAGTGCGTTCTGGCTACTAGGTACGACATATATATATATATATATATATATATATATATGTCGTACCTAATAGCCAGAACGCACTTCTCAGCCTACTATTCAAGGCCCGATTTGCCTAATAAGCCAAGTTTTCATGAATTAATGTTTTTTCGTCTACCTAACCTACCTAACCTAACCTAACCTAGCTTTTTTTGGCTACCTAACCTAACCTTACCTATAAATATAGGTTAGGGTAGGTTAGGTAGGGTTGGTTAGGTTCGGTCATATATCTACGTTAATTTTACCTCCAATAAAAAAAATTGACCTCATACATAGAGAAAAGGGTTGCTTTATCATTTCATAAGAAAAAAATTATAGTAAATATATTAATTCAGGAAAACTTGGCTTATTAGGCAAATCGGGCCTTGAATAGTAGGCTGAGAAGTGAGTTCTGGCTACTAGGTACGACATATATATATATATATATATATATATATATATATATATATATATATATATATATATATATATATGTCGTACCTAATAGCCAGAACGCACTTCTCAGCCTACTATTCAAGGCCCGATTTGCCTAATAAGCCAAGTTTTCATGAATTAATGTTTTTTCGTCTACCTAACCTACCTAACCTAACCTAACCTAGCTTTTTTTGGCTACCTAACCTAACCTTACCTATAAATATAGGTTAGGTTAGGTTAGGTAGGGTTGGTTAGGTTCGGTCATATATCTACGTTAATTTTAACTCCAATAAAATAAAATTGACCTCATACATAGAGAAAAGGGTAGCTTTATCATTTCATAAGAAAAAAATTATAGTAAATATATTAATTCAGGAAAACTTGGCTTACTAGGCAAATCTGGCCTTGAATAGTAGGCTGAGAAGTGAGTTCTGGCTACTAGGTACGACATATATATATATATATATATATATATATATATGTCGTACCTAGTAGCCAGAACGCACTTGTCAGCCTACTATGCAAGGCCCGATTTGCCTAATAAGCCAAGTTTTCATGAAATAATTGTTTTCCGACTACCTAACCTACCTAACCTAACCTAACCTAGCTTTTTCGGCTACATAACCTAACCTAACCTATAAAGATAGGTTAGGTTAGGTTAGGTAGGGTTGGTTAGGTTCGGTCATATATCTACGTTAATTTTAACTCCAATAAAAAAAAATTGACCTCATACATAGAGAAAAGGGTTGCTTTATCATTCCATAAGAAAAAAATTAGAGAAAATATATTAATTCAGGAAAACTTGGCTTATTAGGCAAATCGGGCCTTGCATAGTAGGCTGAGAAGTGAGTTCTGGCTACTAGGTACGACATATATATATATATATATATATATATATATATATATATATATGTCGTACCTAGTAGCCAGAATGCACTTCTCAGCCTACTATGCAAGGCCCGATTTGCCTAATAAGCCAAGTTTTCCTGAATTAATATATTTTCTCTAATTTTTTCCTTATGAAATGATAAAGCTACCCATTTCATTACGTATGAGGTCAATTTTTTTTTATTGGAGTTAAGATTAACGTAGATATATGACCGAACCTAACCAACCCTACCTAACCTAACCTAACCTATCTCTATAGGTTAGGTTAGGTTAGGTAGCCGAAAATGTTAGGTTAGGTTAGGTTAGGTAGGTTAGGTAGTCGAAAAACAATTAATTCATGAAAACTTGGCTTATTAGGCAAATTGGGCCTTGCATAGTAGGCTGAGAAGTGAGTTCTGGCTACTAGGTACGACATATATATATATATATATATATATATATATATATATATATATATATATATATATATATGTCGTACCTAGTAGCCAGAACGCACTTCTCAGCCTACTATGCAAGGCCTGATTTGCCTAATAAGCCAAGTTTTCATGAATTAATTGTTTTTTGACGACCTAACCTACCTAACCTAACCTAACCTAACTTTTTCGGCTACTTAACCGAACCTAACCTATAGGGATAGGTTAGGTTAGGTTAGGTAGGGTTGGTTAGGTTCGGTTATATATCTACGTTAATTTTAACTCCAATAAAAAAAATTGACCTCATACATAATGAAATGGGTAGCTTTATCATTTCATAAGAAAAAAATTAGAGAAAATATATTAATTCATGAAAACTTGGCTTATTATGCAAATCGGGCCTTGCATAGTAGGCTGAGAAGTGCGTTCTGGCGACATATATATATATATATATATATATATATATATATATATATATATATATATATATATATATATATGTCGTACCTAGTAGCCAGAACGCACTTCTCTGCCTACTTTGCAAGGCCCGATTTGCCTAATAAGCCTAGTTTTCATGAATTAATTGTTTTTCGACTACCTAACCTACCTAACCTAACCTAACCTAACTTTTTCGGCTACCTAACCTAACCTAACCTATAAAGATAGGTTAGGTTAGGTTAGGTAGGGTTGGTTAGGTTCGGTCATATATCTACGTTAAATTTAACTCCAATAAAAAAAATTGACCTCATACATAATGAAATGGGTAGCTTTATCATTTAATAAGAAAAAAATTAGAGAAAATATATTAATTCAGGAAAACTTGGCTTATTAGGCAAATCGGGCCTTGCATAGTAAGCCAAAAAGTGCGTTCTGGCTACTAGGTACGACATATATATATATATATATATATATATATATATATATATATATATATATATATATATATATATATATATATATATATATATGTCGTACCTAGTAGCCAGAACGCACTTCTCGGCCTACTATGCAAGGCCCGATTTGCCTAATAAGCCAAGTTTTCATGAATTAATATATTTTTTCTAATTTTTTTCTTATGAAATGATAAAGCTACCCATTTCATTATGTATGAGGTCAATTTTTTTTATTGGAGTTAAAATTAACGTAGATATAAGACCGAACCTAACCAACCCTACCTAACCTAACCTAACCTATCTTTATAGGTTAGGTTGGGTTAGGTAGCCGAAAAAGATAGGTTAGGTTAGGTTAGGTAGGTTAGGTAGTCGAAAAACAATTAATTCATGAAAACTTGTCTTATTAGGCAAATCCGGCCTTGCATAGTAGGCTGAGAAGTGAGTTCTGGCTACTAGGTACGACATATATATATATATATATATATATATATATATATATATATATATATATATATGTCACTTCTGGGGTGTGAGTTTTCAGTTGTATATAGTCCTGGGGACCATTCAGGCTTGTTTGCATTTGTGTTCCTCACGTGTGCCCCAAAGAATGAGGTGATTTGATAAAATGCTATGCCCAAGATTACCATCCGAGTGCCGGCGGGGAAGTGGTTCATATAGCCTCGGCTATCACTTCCTTATGTCCGGTCGTGATGGTCAAGCGGATTAAGGCGTCCCTGTACATACCAGTTGTGGGAGTATGGGTTCGAGTCACTTCTGGGGTGTGAGTTTTCAGTTATATATATATATATATATATATATATATATATATATATATATATATATATATATATATATATATATATATATATATATATATATATATATATATATATATATATATATATATGTCGTACCTAGTAGCCAGAACGCACTTCTCAGCCTACTATGCAAGGCCCAATTTGCCTAATAAGCCAAGTTTTCATGAATTAATGGTTTTGCGTCTACCTAACCAACCTAACCTAACCTAACCTAACGTTTTCGGCTACCTAACCTAACCTAACCTATAAAGATAGGTTAGGTTAGGTTAGGTAGGGTTGGTTAGGTTTGGTCATATATCTACGTTAATTTTAACTCCAATAAAAAAAAATGACTTCATACATAATTAAATGGGTAGCTTTATCATGTCATAAGAAAAAAATTAGAGAAAATATATTAATTCAGGAAAACTTGGCTTATTAGGCAAATCGGGCCTTGAATAGTAGGCTGAGAAGTGCGTTCTGGCTACTAGGTACGACATATATATATATATATATATATATATATATATATATATATACCATCCTAACCTATATATATATATATATATATATATATATATATATATATATATATATATATATATGTCGTACCTAGTAGCCAGAACTCACTTCTCAGCCTACTATTCAAGGCCCGATTTGCCTAATAAGCCTAGTTTTCCTGAATTAATATATTTACTAAATTTTTTTTCTTATGAAATGATAAAGCAACCCTTTTCTCTATGTATGAGGTCAATTTTTTTTTATTGGAGTTAAAATTAACGTAGATATATGACCGAACCTAACCAACCCTACCTAACCTAACCTAACCTATATTTATAGGTAAGGTTAGGTTACGTAGCCAAAAAAAGCTAGGTTAGGTTAGGTTAGGTAGGTTAGGTAGACGAAAAAACATTAATTCATGAAAACTTGGCTTATTAGGCAAATTGGGCCTTGAATAGTAGGCTGAGAAGTGCGTTCTGGCTATTAGGTACGACATATATATATATATATATATATACATATATATATATATATATATATATATATATATATGTCGTACCTAGTAGCCAGAACGCACTTCTCAGCCTACTATGCAAGGCAAGATTTGCCTAATAAGCCAAGTTTTCATGAATTAATTGTTTTTCGACTACCTAACCTACCTAACCTAACCTAACCTAACTTTTTCGGCTACCTAACCAAACCTAACCTATAAAGATAGGTTAGGTTAGGTTAGGTAGGGTTGGTTAGGTTCGGTCATATATCTACGTTAATTTTAACTCCAATAAAAAAAAATTGACCTCATACATAATGAAATGGGTCGATTTATCATTTCATAAGAAAAAAATAGAGAAAATATATTAATTCAGGAAAACTTGGCTTATTAGGCAAATCGGGCCTTGAATAGTAGGCCAAAAAGTGAGTTCTGGCTACTAGGTACGACATATATATATATATATATATATATATATATATATATATATATATATATATATATATATATATATATATATATATATATATATATACATATTATTAAATATGACCGAAAAAGTAAGATTAATAATTCTAACACGAATTTTCTCGATCTTTCTTACGTTTCTTTTCACTGTTGATGGTAATTCAAAGATCAATTCTCCAAAATTCATTTTTATTTCTAGTCTGACGCGACACTTGAGCGCTTTTCGTAAAACTTATTACATTTTCAAAGACTTTAGTTTACAAACACACAACTGAAACTGAATAGAGCTTACACATCTTCGATTTTATATCTACATTTGGGTGAGGTGGATGAGGTGAAAACAAACTTCCAACAATGCGTATTGAATGGGTATTAAATTCAAACACAAGACAGAACACGAAACAATGGGTATTGAATGGAAGTAATTGTAGAAAGCCTATTGGTCCATATTTCTTGATGCTTCTATATTGGAGCGGAGTCTTGATGTGGGTAGAATATAGTTGTGCATTAATTGGCTGTTGATTGCTGGTGTTGACTTCTTGATGTGTAGTGCCTCGCAAATGTCAAGCCGCCTGCTATCGCTGTATCTATCGATGATTTCAGTGTTGTTTGCTAAGATTTCTCTGGTGATGGTTTGTTTGTGGGAAGAGATTATATGTTCCTTAATGGAGCCCTGTTGCTTATGCATCGTTAAACGCCTGGAAAGAGATGTTGTTGTCTTGCCTATATACTGTTTTTTTTTTAGGCTTACAGTCCCCAAGAGGGCATTTGAAGGCATAGACGACGTTGGTCTCTTTTAAAGCGTTCAGCTTTGTGTCTGGAGAGTTTCTCATGAGTAGGCTGGCCGTTTTTCTGGTTTTATAGTAAATCGTCAGTTGTATCTTCTGATTTTTGTCTGTAGGGATAACGTTTCTACTGACAATATCTTTCAGGACCCTTTCCTCCGTTTTATGGGCTGTGGAAAAGAAGTTCCTGTAAAATAGTCTAATAGGGGGTATAGGTGTTGTGTTAGTTGTCTCTTCAGAGGCTAAAGAGGCTCTTCAAAGACTGCTACCAAAATATACTAATATATATATATATATATATATATATATATATATATATATATATATATATATATATATATATATGTCGTACCTAGTAGCCAGAACGTTCTTATCAGCCTACTATGCAAGGCCCAATTTGCCTAATAAGCCAAGTTTTCATGAATTAATTGTTTTTCGACTACCTAACCTACCTAACCTAACCTAACCTAACTTTTTAGGCTACCTAACCTAACCTAACCTATAAAGATAGGTTAGGTTAGGTTAGGTAGGGTTGGTTAGGTTTGGTCATATACCTACGTTAATTTTTACTCCAATAAAAAAAATTGACCTCATACATAATGAAATGGGTAGCTTTATCATTTCATAAGAAAAAAATTAGAGAAAATATATTAATTCAGGAAAACTTGGCTTATTAGGCAAATCGGGCCTTGCATAGTAGGCTGAGAAGTGCGTTCTGGCTACTAGGTACGACATATATATATATATATATATATATATATATATATATATATATATATATATATATATATATATATATATATATATATATATATATATATATATATATAGGGGGGTACCACCACTGGTGCAATTATAGGGACCCACAGCCTCAGAGAAGGGAACACAGAGCACTCAGGGAAAAACTTGCCATTTAACTCTGAATACGAAAGAGTGTTCGCTTCTCCTACCACCCCCTTTTTTTTTATTATGATGTACACTTTATTATGCAAGGTTATACAATTACATATCTGATTTTATACAAAAAATGAACATTAAGAGGACACAAGAAAAAGTTCGCTTCCTAGAGGCTGTTGATTTCCTCGAACTCCTCCGACGCCGGGCAGGAACCGAGGATGCAGCGGGCATTTCCCCTCTGGATCGCGACACTGAGGCGCTGAAAGAGAAAACTTGCTGCTCTAGGGTCTCTTGTGGTGTCAATGAGCTTGGAACCAAGATCCTTAAGAAACCTTCTTGCACTCTCACCCCATGGGCCTAGGGTCTCAGACCCTATTGGAACGAAGTTGTACCTTTGATCTAATTGCCTGTACTTGACTGACTTTTGTTTTTCTCTGTGTGTCGCTGCGGCTCCTGCTGGCTGTGCCGGCAGAGAGGGTGATGTATGTCGTTGCCAGGGTGGATACGCAAGTATAGTCCCATGCTAACTGCCTGCCACCCTTCCATGGACGCAGTGTGATTCCGTCTGGTCGGCCGGCAAAGCTAACAGAGTCACGGTTCAGTAGGTTGCGGGGCTCTCTCTCCGCTGGACACTGAGCAGAGGCAAGGCTTCTTTTAATGATGTCGTTGACTTCGTCGTGTCTAGTGTGCCAACCACCCGATTGTCCACAGTGCAGGCCATGCAATCCATATTCGTCAGCATCTGCCTCGCCGCAAATACACCTGTGAACAGTGTGGATAAGGGCAGCAAGGCGGAGAGCGACTGCAATACGGAGCTCCTGCGGATCAAGACGTGTGCCTGTCGCAGACATAGGGACTGCCAAAAGGAAGTTCCCTGCATGGGGAGCCTGCACAGCTGTGAGGCGTGCACGATCACTGGGGGTTGTTGCTGCCTCCAGCAAAGCTGTGGCTTCTTTGTCTACAATGGGGCTGTCCCAACTGGATTGTTTCTTGGCTTTCGGCATGGCTGGTCTGAGTGCTGGGTCTGTCATGGTACCCCATTTCGTGTCGCATTCCGTGTAGTGGGGGTCCTGTATCCCCGCTACATCACTCAGGGTGTCAGGTAGAATTTCCTTAACCAGGTCATCTGATGCTGAGGAGGAAGACAGGAAGGCTGGGACAGCAATTTGGGTGGTGGTGTGGACACCCAAGCCACCGAGCCTGACAGGAAGAGTGGCTTGTTTCCACTGGCATTTGTTTAAGGAGAGGTTAACAACTTTTTCCAGCATGGTCTTCAGTAGGAGGTCATACTCGTCAAGCTTTGGGTTGTCGTAAGATGGGGCGCACCTCAGAAAGTAGGTTAGCCTCGGAAGGGATAGGCATTTGGTGAGGAGATAAAAAGCTTCGTGGGCATCGATGTCACCTATTCTGTCTTCCATCCTCCTAAGGTCTGCGATTTTCTTGTCGAGGATCTCCTCAATGGCGTTAGACCCGAGGGGAGCTCCAAGGAGGGTGTTGTTCTCGGCCCTAATGACATGGGCTCCAGGCAAGGCAGACCTTATTCTAGCTACGATGTCTGGGTTGGAGGAGACTACTTCACACTTGGAAGGGTTCAGGACGAGACCCAGGCTTACTTCTTGCTCCCTTATTTTCCTGATATCTGACAAGAGGTGGTCTACGGTGCCAGCTATAGTGCCATCATCCAAAAACCAGATGTTGAACTCGCTGGACAAGCTTACGGTGATTTCTTTTAAGACTTTATATATATATATATATATATATATATATATATATATATATATATATATATATATATATATATATATATATGTATATATATATATATGTATATATATATATATGTATATATATATATATATATATATATATATATATATATATATATATATATATATAACTGAAAACTCACACCCCAGAAGTGACTCGAACCCATACTGCCAGGAGCAACGCAACTGGTATGTACAGGGACGCCTTAATCCGCTTGACCATCACGACCGGACATAAGGAAGTGATAGCCGAAGCTATTTGAACCACTTCCCCGCCGGCACTCGGATGGTAATCTTGGGCATAGCATTTTATCAAATCACCTCATTCTTTGGGGCACACATGAGGAACACAAATGCAAACAAGCCTGAATGGTCCCCAGGACTATATACAACTGAAAACTCACACCCCAGAAGTGACTCGAACCCATACTGCCAGGAGCAACGCAACTGGTATGTACAGGGACGCCTTAATCCGCTTGACCATCACGACCGGACATAAGGAAGTGATAGCCGAAGCTATTTGAACCACTTCCCCGCCGGCACTCAGATGGTAATCTTGGGCATAGCATTTTATCAAATCACCTCATTCTTTGGGGCACACGTGAGGAACACAAATGCAAACAAGCCTGAATGGTCCCCAGGACTATATACAACTGAAAACTCACCATTCTGGGGACCATTCAGGCTAGTTTGCATTTGTGTTCCTCACATGTGCCCCAAAGAATGAGGTGATTTGATAAAATGCTATGCCCAAGATTACCATCCGAGTGCCGGCGGGGAAGTGGTTCAAATAGCTTTGGCTATCACTTCTTTATGTCCGGTCGTGATGGTCAAGCGGATTAAGGCGTCCCTGTACATACCAGTTGCGTTGCTCCTGGCAGTATGGGTTCAAGTCATTTCTGGGGTGTGAGTTTTCAGTTGTATATAGTCCTGGGGACCATTTAGGCTTGTTTGCATTTGTGTTCCTCACGTGTGCCCCAAAGAATGAGGTGATTTGATAAAATGCTATGCCCAAAATTACCATCCGAGTGCCGGCGGGGAAGTGGTTTAAATAGCTTCGGCTATCACTTCCTTATGTCCGGTCGTGATGGTCAAGCGGATTAAGGCGTCCCTGTAAATACCAGTTGCGTTGCTCCTGGCAGTATGGGTTCGAGTCACTTCTGGGGTGTGAGTTTTCAGTTGTATACAGTCCTGGGGACCATTCAGGCTTGTTTGCATTTGTGTTCCTCACGTGTGCCCCAAAGAATGAGGTGATTTGATAAAATGCTATGCCCAAGATTACCATCCGAGTGCCGGCGGGGAAGTGGTTCAAATAGCTTCGGCTATCACTTCCTTATGTCCGGTCGTGATGGTCAAGCGGATTAAGGCGTCCCTGTACATACCAGTTGCGTTGCTCCTGGCAGTATGGGTTCGAGTCACTTCTGGGGTGTGAGTTTTCAGTTGTATACAGTCCTGGGGACCATTCAGGCTTGTTTGCATTTGTGTTCCTCACGTGTGCCCCAAAGAATGAGGTGATTTGATAAAATGCTATGCCCAAGATTACCATCCGAGTGCCGGCGGGGAAGTGGTTCAAATAGCTTCGGCTATCACTTCCTTATGTCCGGTCGTGATGGTCAAGCGGATTAAGGCATCCCTGTACATACCAGTTGCGTTGCTCCTGGCAGTATGGGTTCGAGTTACTTCTGGGGTGGGAGTTTTCAGTTGTATATAGTCCTGGGGACCATTCAGGCTTGTTTGCATATATATATATATATATATATATATATATATATATATATATATATATATATATATATATATATATATATATATTAAATATGTTTTTCGTTCTTTCATTCTTTTTAGTGATAACATGTTTTTTCTTTGTACAGTTCCTACACCGCAGTGTTTATACTTGGTGTCTACAAGCAGCGACAGTGACACGGACAACTGCAGTGTCATCTCAGCAGAGCAGACTTTACCCCTAGTCAGGTCTCAGCCCCTAGCTCGTGGAGCGGGAGGCGAGCCTTCACCCACTCACTCAAATCCTCAATCCTCCCCCCACTCCTATACTACCATCTACCAACAGCAGCAGCAGCAGGTGCAGTGCGAGCAGCAGCAGCAGAGGTGATGGGGTTAACAGTGTCATAATCCCTGAGAAAAACAACATCAGAGGGAGAAGTGAGAATAGAAATGACTCGGATGACAGTTCAGACGACATTGTCTCGTTATCACCATCGTCTGACAATTCTGAGTGGCTAGCATTGTCTGGTGTATCAGCAGAGGTTGTGGACTCACCCATTCATGGCAGAGGGGGCTCTCACCATCACCCACACCCCCTAGTCCTCCCCCTTCTCCCTCACCGCCAGCTCTAGAAATTCTCCCACAGGTCCTGGATCGGATAGAAAACTATAATGGAGGGTATCTTTGGCTATCATTCTCCATACCAGCTCACGTTAACACCTCCCCTGGGTTGTATCTGAGAACATATAGAGATTTTTTTCATTGATGAGATTCGCTCCCTTTTCTCTCCACATAACCCCTCCCTCCTAATTTACCAGGACATCACACTAATTGTGTGTAATTGAAATGTATGTTAAGACGGAGAGGAGGAGGAGGATGTACTTGACCCTATAAATAATGACGGTTTCCCCATACGAGGCAAGGGGAAAGTAACTCAAGAGGAGATAGAGATGCTTATTCATATCTGGGCTGATGAATTGACGGAGAAGATAAGCCTTTACTTGGAATAGAAGGAGGGGTCCAATGTTTTGGTTCAGCGTTTAACAGGTTTTTACATTAAATGTGCCCAAATTGAACACCCGATAAGATTAGGCTCGCATGTCGACTATCCTGCGGGTCTGTGCGAAAAGCAGCTGTTTTCAATCCAGAGGGTGATGCTAATGTCTGCCTTATGCAGTGTGTATCCGCATATAAATGTTTAGCCAAGGGGGATGCATCTGGATAATATTCGTGCTAGATTTGTGAATGCTAGTTGGTGTCTCAGACACATTGGCCAACGATGTTAATTCTGTAGTAACATTTGAGGACATCACCAAGGTACAGAAAATTAATGGTCAGTATATTCATCTATTCATTAGAACGGGATGAGAATGTGAGTCACCGACGACGACACTATATCACTTTAGCTAGGAAAGGAAGAAAGGGGTATAAAGACATTATTTCATTGTTGATGTTGAAAGCTCTGCACTTAGTACTAATAAAAGATTTTAACCAGTATGTACGCAATATTAACTCGCATCCCGAAAAGTTCCCATCTCACCACAGTTTTTATCATTGTTGTTTGATATCGTCCCACCAGATCGTATGCAGGCTCACGAAGATACATGTAAGGTGCATCAGACCCTCAAATTTTATCCAGCAGAGAGGAAGATTATTTTCCGCAACTACAGACTGGGATATGGTCCCAGTCACATGTGCTTTTATGATTTCGAGTGTATGCTAGACCGCTCAAACCCTAAAGGGATGATAAAATCACATCACAATGCAGTAGTGTATGCCTACATTATCACTGACAGACATATGAACATTGTCGAGAATGACACCTATTTAGGTAAGGATGCAGCCAATCACTTTGTAACCACGCTAGATTTGACATGGGCTAGTATCAAGAAGGGGTTAGTTTCCTATGAACTTCATATGTCTCAGCAACAGCAAGCAATATTTGAGACAAAAACAGTCTGTGAACTATGTGATGAACCGTTTAACGGGGATGATATAATCAAAGTCCGACATCACGACCACACAATAAGATTTCACAATTTTAAAGCGGCTTACTGTGATAGATGTAATTTGAAGTGTATGAATTCATACAAGTTCCTGAACACTTTTTCTTACAACGCTTCCTATGATTTAGGAGTGATCCTAAACGAGATGAAAGATAGACCAGGGATGGAAATAAATATATTAGCTAGGGATGGCTTTAAGTTTATGAAATTTGATGTGAACAAGATATGATTTTTGGCCAGTTTAGCTCTTATCAATGGTTCACTAGGAAGAATAGCGAAAGATCATATTGACAATGGAAAACCTACCACCTTCACATTGGCTATGTTAGAGAGCAAATAAAGCCACTATCCCCCAACTGTTGAAGGGTAAACAATCATTCTGCTATGATTACTTATCATCTATGAGTGTACTACATGAACCACATCATGCTTCATGTGATACGTTTTACAACACAATGAAAGACGAGGAGTTATCAGAAAAAGATTATAAACAAGCTTTAGAAATTTTTGATGTGGCTAAATGTCGCAGCATATTTGAGTATTTCCTCCTTTACCTCAAAGTGGACACAGGTTTGCTGGCTGATGTGTTCACAGTCTGGCGAGATACCAAGCTTACTCTCTACAAATTAGACATTTCCCACTACATTTCTTTACCATCATTCGTTTGGGATGCATTCTTGTTTAAATTTAGAGATCTAAAGTTGAACTTGATGTTATGTCAGACCCGTTGCTATATGAGTTTCTTCGCCGAAATCTCCGAGGGGGGTTCACCAGTGTGACGAGACAGTACACGAATGTTGAGAACCAACACACAGGTCTAGATCTAGATGATGATAATAGCTACATCATCTACCTGGATTTTAACAGTCTATACGGAGAGTGTATGACTGAACTACTCCCTCACAGAGGGATACGGAAACTGACTCCCAATGAGTGTGATGCTCTGCTAGAGCAAGGCTTGGAGAATATCTCATGCAACGATTCAAAGGGGTATTGGGTGTTGTATGATACATTGCAGGTTAGTCTGGAGGTAGCCAGGTATATGGATGAACTTCCCCTTGTTCTTTCCCATACTTGCATTACTGAGGAAGACATTTCTCCCCTACAGTAAGAATATTCTTACAGAAGAAAGACGTGGCTTGACTAAAAAATTACTAAATTAATTGCTTCACACCTCCCTCAGAAAGATTACCTGGTTAGTCTTGACTTGTTACAGCTGCTCATGCATACTGGATTAGAGGTAGCTAAAGTTCATGACATCTACGAATTTGAGCTGGAGACTTACCTTAAAGACTTCATTGAAACCAATGTTCGTAAACGTGCCAGTACCAAATGTGCGATAAAAAAAAGGTTTTCAAACTTGAATCAAACTCTATATATGGAAAGAGTCTCACAGATGTTTCTAAATATGGAAAACAAACACTATTTGGTCACAGATCATAGTTTCAGGCTTCCTGAAACACTGTCGAAACCCTTTCCTCATGTGGAGCCTTTTGATGAGTAAGGCTCGTGTGATATGTACTATCAAGAAGAAGATTCTCCTAGTCAACACTCCTACTTACCTGGGTTATCATATACTTCAAATTGCTAAGAGGCGTCTCTATGAGTTCTGGTATGATGCTTCATCATTAAACTCGAATGTCAGGATGTGTTTGAAGAGCTGAATAAATCTCCTCTCTTTGAGTGTATGGGTTTTAGTAACTTTCATGACACACACCCATCGTACTTGAAAGTGCGTGAATGTGAACTAGGATTGCTCAAGTCATAAATAGGGTCTAAGATTATTAACCAATTAATTGCTCTCAGACCTAAAACATACTCTTTCACCACTCCAGATGGTGAACACACTTCGTATTGTCTTTCTGCCTCTCTTCTCATCCTGACATATTCATTCCTGGCATTCTGGTATCTTTCTCTGCTCTCCAGTGTCCTGTTATTCCTAGAGTTTCTCCATGCCCTTTTACTTTGCTGCTTAGCTAGCCTACATCTCTGATTAAACCATGGGTTTCTCATCTTCATTTCACTGTTTTCCTTTTGGGCTGGGACAAACTTGTTTGCTGCGTCCTTGCATTTTTGTGTGATGTAGTCCATCAAATCTTGGGCCGTCTTTTCCCTGAGCTCTGTTTCCCATGCTGTATCTGTTAGGAATTTTCTTATCTCCTCATAGTTTCCCTTTCGGTATGCTAACCTTTTGGTTTCGGTATCCCTCCTCGAGTTCAATAACCCTTCTTCAATCAGGTACTCAAACACCAATACACTATGGTTGCTCATTCCTAGTGGGGCCTCAAAACCGATTTCTCTTATGTCAGAGTCGTTCAGGGTGAAGACCAGGTCGAGTCTCGCTGGTTCGTCATTGCCTCTCATCCTTGTGGGTTCTCTGACATGCTGGGTTAAGAAGTTTCTAGTCACCACCTCCAGTAGTTTGGCTCTCCACGTATCCTCGCCTCCATGCGGTTCCTTGTTCTCCCAATCAATCCTTTCGTGATTGAAGTCCCCCATTGTGAGCAGGTGGGATCTATTTCTACAGGCAGCAGAGGCTGCCCTCTCAATTATAGTGTTAACTGCCATGTTGTTGTTTTCGTACTCTTGACTGGGTCTTCTGTCATTTGGTGCAGGGTTATATATTACTGCTACTACAATCCTTAGTCCTCCCATTGTCATGGTGCCTGCTATGTAGTCTCTGAAACCCTCACAGCCCGGGATAGCCATCTCCTTAAAATTCCATTCCTTTGTCATGAGTAGGGCCACTCCGCCTCCTCCCCTACCTTTCCTCTCTTTCCTTATTACTGTGTACTCCTGGGGAAACACAGCATTTGTTATGATTCCAGAGAGTTTTGTTTCAGTGAGTCCGATTACATCTGGGTTCACTTCTTGTGCTCTTTCCCTTTGTTCACTTGCCTTGCTTGTGATCCCATCTATGTTCGAGTACATTGCCCTGAAACTGACTCTCTTCTGCTTCTCCTCTGGGGGGAACCTGTGGGGTCTGGGGTGAGCGGGAGCTGGGAAGATCTGGTACGGGGAGACTGGTGGAGGAGGAAGGGCTTGGGGGGTGGGGGTAGGGGGAGTGGGTGAGAGGGGGAGGGTTGGGGGGGTGGGTGAGAAGGGGAGGGTTGAAGGGGGTGAAAGGGGTAGGGTTGAGGGGGGTGAGAGGAGGAGGTTTGGGGGGATGGGGGAGAAGGGGGGTCTGGGGGGCAGTAAACGGGGGATTGCTTGGGTGGCGTGGGGGGGAAAGGGAAGGCTGAGGTGGGTGAGGAAGAGGGTAGGGTTTTGCGGAGTGGTGGAGAGGGGAAGGTTTAGGTGGGGTGGGGGAGAGTGGGGGGGCTTAGGGGGGCAGGGAAGAACAGAGGGCTTGTGGGTGGGAGAGACTGGAGGGCATGTGGGAGAAGGGAGGGCTTGGGGGATGGGGGAGAAGGGAGATCCTGGGGGGAGGGGGGAGTGGGTGAGGGGAGGGTGCCTTAGGTGGGTACTTAGTGGGGGGCTGACAGGGGTTGGGGCAGGTAGGGTGTCTGTTGGGTAGAATGTGGGGGTGATGCTGCACCCCCTGTGGCTAGTGCACTGTTTGAGGAGGGTTCCCTATTCCCCTCTGGGATTGTAGGGAGCTCCCCAATTCCTTTCTCTCTCCCTGCACTTCTTCCTCGCGTCTGCTGCCTGCTTTTTCTCTTCCCTTGTCATATCCCTCTGCAGGAATACTCTTTTGAACTTCTCTACATTTGCTAGAGAGCACTTCCTTTCTAACAGTTCCTCTTTCGCGATTTCGCTCATGAATGCCATCTTTATCATTCGGTCTCTGTCCTTGTTGTACTTTCCAAGCCTGAAAACCTTTTCAACATTTTGTTCAGCTCCCTCCATCCTTACCTCTTTAAGGATCTCTTTAACCATGTTTTTGTCCTTGTCTCTCTGCTCCTTTGGTCTGGTCCCTGTTTGCTCTTTAATGCCTGCTACTACTACTGCTCTTTTTCTCTCTATCAGCCGGCTAGTACATCTAGCTGCTTCCTGAGAGGAGGCTTCTTCCATGGCAACTTCCTTAACTGCAGACCTAGCTTCAGGGCTCACATTTTAAGCATTTCAGCAAATGAGAGCTGATGTGTGGAGGTCCCCTCCACAGTAGCATTCCTGTCTCCCTGAGGCACGGTTTGTGTCTGGTATTGTGGAGAGGTCTCCTTCAGGCATCTTATCTCCTCCTTTGCTGCCCTTAGTTCATCCTGCAGGTTGGCAACTGTCTCCCTCATTACCCTCAGTCCTTCACTGAATTCATCCCACATTTGCAGGAATACTCCCTTCATCCAGGCTTCCTGTTCAAACCCAAACTCTGAATTTGTTCCAGCCGCGATTGTCAACCTGGGTTTGTCATCCCGAGTTCGTGTCCGTTCCATGTCTTCCCTATGAGAGAGAGAGAGAGAGAGAGAGAGAGAGAGAGAGAGAGAGAGAGAGAGACAGAGAGAGGGAGGGAGAGGGAGAGAGGGAGGGAGAGAGAGAGAGAGAGAGAGAGAGAGAGAGAGAGAGAGAGAGAGAGAGAGAGAGAGAGAGAGAGAGAGAGAGAGAGAGAGAGAGAGAGAGAGAGAGAGAGAGAGAGAGAGAGAGAGAGGGAGAGAAGATGTAGGGAGAGAGAGAGAGAGAGAGAGAGAGAGAGAGAGAGAGAGAGAGAGAGAGAGAGAGAGAGAGAGAGAGAGAGAGAGAGAGAGAGAGAGAGAGACAGGGAGAGAAGATGTAGGGGAGAGAGAGAGAGAGAGAGAGAGAGAGAGAGAGAGAGAGAGAGAGAGAGAGAGAGAGAGAGAGAGAGAGAGAGAGAGAGAGAGAGAGAG